>NC_135704.1:10256388-10421388 GCF_964276395.1 Gasterosteus aculeatus | reverse complement strand
GAGCGCGCTCGCCGCCTGGCTGCTGTGGCAGCTCAGACACGAGCAGGGCCCGGCCGCCGACGGCGCGCTGGCCGCCGCCGCAGCGGCCGCGGCCGCAGCCGCCGACGCCGCGGCCGAACTATTCAGGCCGGCGGGTGACTGGTAGAGTCCCGGGTGCCTGAAGCTGCACAGGAGCTCCGGCCGCGAGTACGGATGCGAGAGCGCCCGGAAGGTGTCGAGGGGCCGGATGGAAGTGGCGAAAGGCGAAGAGGCGGCACCGGAGGCGGCGGCGGCGGCGGCCGCCGCTGCCGTGACGCCGACGTGCGGGTAGTAGTGGAGAGGCATGTGCGAGTGGAAAGGGTATGGTAGGCTTCCTGTAGCTGCCGCGTGCGTCATCATGTAGGTGTAGAAGCTGGGGTCGGCCGGATGGGGCCAGGACATCGCCAGGCGCTGCCTTTTATCCTTCATCCGCCTGTTCTGGAACCACACCTGCACACGGGAGTCAAAACAAGACACGCATTGAAGCTGCCATGTCGTTTTACCGGCACTTAATTTGGACCTCTGATGAGCATACTGAATGAATACTGAATGCGCAATAAATACTCCCGTGGTTCAAAATGAAAAAGAGCAATGTACCCATGCAAAATCAGTTCAAATCTACAAAATAAATAACCGTTAAAATAATTTTGTTTGGGATAGAAATATTTCAATTAGGTCATACACTTACGCTTATAGCGGTAGAATTGATTAGCACCCGTGGGTGACTAGTAAATAAAAGTGTTATTTTGTTCTAAATGTGAAGATTACTCTGCGGCATTTTATGAGCAGAAATAATGATTATATTTTATATTTTTCTTCATTATCACAGCATGACTTTCTTTGCACAAACACACAAGAATAAGGAAGATTCATCTGTACCTTAATTGTAGTCTCGGGCAGATTCAGCGCTGCGGCTAATTCACATCTTCTTGGTCTCGAAACGTAATTTTCCCGGTAAAACTCTTTTTCCAGTCTGCCGATCTGTTCTCTGGTGAAAGCAGTCCGATATCTTCTCACTTGGTCGCTATTTGAATTGTTCGATCCTCCCGATGAATTACCGTTCATATTCTGGAGGGAGTTCGAGCTTATGTTGGAAGATCCAGAATCTGAAAATCCTATAAAAATGGAGGCAATTTCTTAAGCCTATTGTTATAGATAATGCTGAAATAATGAATGTTTATGGATTGTAGCAGGATGTGTTTTACCATTTATTTTTTAAACCGTAATGTTGATGAAAAATGTGTGTCGATGGTCAAGTGCAAAATAATTTACAAAATATTACAATACACTTATTTTGTCCTTTAAACATAAAAACCTAATAATCATTATAATAATATACAATTCTACAAATGACAGGCTTAATAATCATTCAATTTATCTTTGTTTTGTTTTTTGGGGAGAGAGAATATGGGCTTCGGCTAACAGCCGTTATGTTAAAACAAAAATACAACTGCAGAAATAATGGAAAAATGATAAATAATGAAAAATCTAATATTAGGTTACCTTTGTTGTTTTCCTTGTGCTGGCTCGGGGATCGATGCGAAGGGCATCCCACCTCAACATCGCTGTTAATATCTGAATCTGGCGAAACTTCGGAGTAAAGGCTCATTTTCTTCCTGCTTTCTGACGAGGAAATTTCCGTCGAAGAGGTATTTTCGCTGTTGTGGTGAGAACCGAAAAGACTGTCAATTTCAAATTTGCCTTTTGTCGGGATGTCCCCAAGATTTCCATGGAGCGAAGCCGAAGTTATTCTGGGGCTCAACCGTCCGCTGTGCTGAGAGTTTTCCAGGGCCTCCAGCACTGAATTTCCAGGCGTGTCTGCGAGCCTCTTAGCTGCAACAGGACTGTGCAGACCTCTCTCCATCAATATCATCTCTTTCCTTATCCTCTCCATCATTAAGCAGTGCAAGACGGGAAAAAAAAGAAAAAAAAAGAAAAGAGGAACAACACTTGTCCAAGGGGGGCTGGAGCACCAATGAGTTGTGTCGGAGCTTAAATCCGCATGCAACTCGGCAACTGTCTCTCAATAACTGTCCCTAAACCTTTTTATAAGCAAGACGCAAAAAAACGAAAGAATCTAAACGCAATCGACGAGCGACTGCTTAAAACGAGCCGTGCATCCTCCCTCACAGCAGCCAAATGTCATTCATCAAAAGTGGCTGCTGGTCGTTGTTAAAATGCTCGGCTGACGCTGCTCCAATGATCATTTATTGTAACAGGTTTATAAGCAAATAAATAGGAGAGGGCTGTCACTTGATGATGGAGGCGGCCTTCGGTCAGACGAATAATATCCAAGTGGAGAGGAAGAGAGGAGTGAGGAGCGAGGTGCACGTCCCTGGGTTCATCTCTGAGTCTGTTTTAGATTGCTCTGGGGTTTGGCCTCTTGGGTGAAATTGACAGTCTGATTAATAAAATGAGCGGTGCAACATTTCCCTCTTCATTTAGGAATATTATTATGCTTTGATACTCTATTGTTTTCCTCTTCTCCCCCTCCCTCCCCCTCTACGATCGTTGTTTCTTTTATTTATTCCCTTTAATTTTTATGCATTTTTCGTTTTTACAATTTTTGCCACTTTAATCCGAATGCGAAGTACATTATGATTCACATACAAGTGAGTGATGAAGATGATCACAAGTATTATATTTTAAATCTTTTAAGACAGGATTTTTTTTTGCACCTTTCATATTTGTTCTCTTTTGTTTTTTTCACACAGTTCGTCAAAGACACATTTTGATGTGGTGATAATGGTTGCATTAGCACAGCACGCACGTATATGTACTATGCATCTTATTTGTTGTAGCTGGCTCATACACGTCTAATCTTTTGTTTTAAGTCATTTAGCAATCATTAGTTGCTGTTATTCTAAATTACACTTCGTTACAGGTCATTATTCACATTTTGTTTGTTTCTATTTCCATTCCCTATGATGTTGAATTTAAACCATTTATCAGATTCAAACGCGTGTACTTCATATTTTACGTTTCTTAATAGAATTTCGTATCAGTTTGAAGTAATTTACTCCCAGTCAAACCCTTTGTTGTGCATAGTAGTCTGTGCATTTACAGGAACATAGCTGTTACATGTATGCATCATATTAACACTGTAGACTGGATGTGTAAAGACATAGCATCCCTGCATGTACTACAGTTCTCCCTGTGATGAGTAAAGTCATCGGATCACCCTCTGAGCGTCCTCTGGCGCCTCCTGCAGGCTTTGACCATAATTGCTTATGAATTGGGGTTGACTGAGGCTTGTGCTAGTTTACAATTTGCAGTCTATGAATGTAGCTGACGTCCTGACTTGTCTTGTGAGCACAGCAATGTTAGTGTAAAAGGGGATTTATAAATCATATAAAGCTTTCAAAGAGCTGTAAGCTGCAAAGAGCCACAGACCAGCACTGCTACTCTCACACGTTGTGTCTTATTTTTATAGTACGGTAAGAATAGGATTCAATTCAGATCAACATCTGTCTCCCTGTTACCATAATGGCAGAAAACACGACACGGTGTTGAGAAATCTTTGAGGATAAGAACCAGTTACAGCTTGTGCATAATTTAAAAATAATATGTCCACTGATTTATTCCTTCATGTAAAACAATATTTGAATCTTCAGGATAATACGAGTTAATACATTTATTTTAGTCAAATAAACCCATTGCTTCATTAGTGAACAAAATATTTCCTTTAATATTTTATTGAAAGAAATGCATACTAAATTCAGACATTTTTTGGGGATTCCCCTAAGAGCTTAATTTACATTTAATATAATGAGGTCATAGCATCCACGTTGTGCAGCTGACGGATCTTTTTACCTGAAGATATATTTACAGTGCAGGCACTTCTGAATTGTGTCATAAAGCGATTTTCTCTTAACCTTAAGTTATGTTGTTGAGGAATCTAATGCTTTAAGCTTCATAGCACACGTGCATGTTTCGTTGGCCCTTCAGATGAATGAACCACAACTGAATAGATCCTTAAATCGAACATTTTTGATACGAATCTACAGTTTTAGTGTGAATGGTTTTGTCTGTGCAGACATCACAGGGTTATAGTCGCCAATATTCAGATTTTCACCCAAAAAAACTATACTGTGTAAAAATGAAATCAAAACCATGTGAATTCAGATTGAAAGAAATACAATTGGTGATAAAATTGCAATTTGTTAATCTGCCACGAAAAAAATTTGGTTGTCCTGAAAGTTGTGTATTGACCGCTAATGATTAACTCTAACTGAAAATCCACACTGTCCTATTTATACAAAGTGTTCTTGAAGGACGTTTTTAATAATTAAACACACAAGCCATGTGTTCATCTGTAAAGTTGGCTACATCCCACAAGGAAGTAAACCAAAGAGGATGGAATATTAACTTAATTTATTGATTCAATATGATAATGCGCATCAATTAGCATTTCCATAAGTGACTGTTACCCACCAGGCTGATGTTTAACTGCAGTCTTTTGGGACAATGTTCTTAACCCAGCTGAATTTGCAAGGACAGCAACAAAACCAGCTTTCCTAAAAGAGAAAGCATAAAATACAATTATATAATAATAACAGCACACTAATTAAGCAACAAAACCCAAATTAACAAAAAGGTTTAATTTGAGTGTCCCAGTAAGCATGTTGAAACTGAACTAAATGGGATTCAGCCATCATTAATTTGTATTATCACCCTTGCTTTGTTTACTGTGACATGTCAAAATCTCATCTTTGATGAAAACCTATTAGAAGGACATTAGTGGGCAGATTTCCCAGCCTCTCCATGCAGTCAGTGTTTGGCCTAGTGGTCATTAGTGGAACTGAATCTTAAGGCACACATTGGCTGGGTGAATTTACGCCCTTGGAAATTGAACTATCTGAAGACTTCTCATCAGCCCCATGCAGCCCATGAGATATCTTTGGGGTAGCAAAACAACCACTTAATCTGCTGAATGATGTTCATAAAAGAAACTTGCTGATAATTGAATGATGAGTTCAAGACAGCTTGAACATGGATGAGAATGTTCAAATGCTGCATTGTCCACTATGTCTATTCTGAGAAGGGATATGTAATTGGCAGTCATTGCCATTGTAAAATGTTGTCATATTTATTAAATCCCACACTTATACTTCTGATCATCAAGCAATTCTTTGTGTTTTTAGAAAAAATAAAAGTCTCCATTTATCAAACCACTGGCCGCCGTAGAACTTGCTGCAGAAATCCATCACAGGGTGACAAGAATTGTTTTGCATTCTTCAGTTTATGTAAAAGCAGTTTTAATGCAATGATGTCTTGAACCTGACCTCATTTTAGCATCATAGTGGAAATTACTCCGACCAGGCTGTACAAATCAGAGTGCAACCATTCGTGCAAATATGAGTCCTCGGCCATCAAAGGAGCCAAATTCCCTTTTACCACAAGTTGGTATGGTCATTTAGGGTGTGAATAAAATGTCTAAAACATACTTTGGTCACTGTAATCCATTTCATTGCCTTCTAAGTCTTGGACCCATGGAAAGAATTGGGGAGATGTGGTGGGGGGCGGGGTGCTGTGGTGTGGAGGGGCGCGCGCCAAGGCGATGTCAGGGAGACTCCCACTTGATCTGATGACCCCACAACTGGCAAACAAACCGTTTTTATTAGATTACAGGAATAAAAATGCGTGAGTGCTTTTTCCCCGGCGTTTGGGGGTTGGTATGCCAGACAACCCCATTAACGTGTAGATTAGATAGGACTTATCAAAGTGGAATTTACCCCTTCAATAACTGTCAGACGATAAAGAATGAATCACACAACATATACACAGTATATGACATAACTGACACTTGATGATACTGACACTTACTCTTAATTATCACTTGAGGTGTTATGTGATACATGAAGAATCAGGTTGCCTGCCCCTAAAAGCAGGTTCCAGCGATGTTAATCGTTTAATCTCTTCATATTTAATGAGTCTTGTTGAGGTGAAAAAAGATTTTCTTCTTATATCTTATTTTGAAATGTTGTGATCATGCAAACTTTTCCTTATTCAGCACTTTGTCATGCGTCGAGATCACACTAATTACAGGATGCATAACATAATGTACAATTATGATAAAAATGGGGAGTTGTGTGCTTGTGGACACGTTGTTGAGGAGAGAACACATCGTAGCATCGAAACATTTTAGTCCTGATTCCCCAAGAACCGTGTTTGAGAATGTCATTCTGATAAAAAGAGGAATAAATTTGTCCAGAAACAAACTAATTGACACCCTGTTTCTAATTTTTCGTAATAAGAGATACTGAAGCTTTTGTTTTCGCCTGAGCCAAACTCAATGACCAAACGCTGAATGAAGCTGCTGCAGTGTTTCATGTGTGTCACGTGCCTTTGCCGAGTTCTTTCCTTGAGTCAGAGCGCCATCTAGAGGCGACCTGTTGTGAACGCAAACGAACCAAACAGCAGTTCATAACAAAAAATAGGTACCAGTCATAAACTACAAGACTTAAAATTATGTAAAGCACTGGAACGCCTTGAATAGATTTTCTTCTGTTCAGGATTGTGATCGATGAAACACGTTTATTTACCGACTGTTTTACATCCCCGAGGCAACGCAGAGACGTCAGTTAACGCGAGGATTGAACGCCATCATGACAAATGCTGTTCACTCAATATACACATATTACACAGTATAAATAAAACATGTTTTTTCACGACAGAAAATAGGTAAACTTTAAACAACTTTAAACAATAACTCTTGTTTTTGCGTCTTTATCTCATTCTCGTTATCTCGGTCAACGTTCTGCTTTCTTTGGTCTTCAAGAAACTAAAAGGACAAAGACGCCACATAAAAAGGGCAGTGATTTTTATAGACAGTAATGGTTGGCTCAGCACGAATCTGTGTACTAGTCAGTTTGATGCATTATCAGCAATAACGCGAATGAATTCTCGGTCAGAAACTACCGGCCTTTGGTTATTCAGCAGCACGTTTTAAAGTGATACAAATACAGATATCACGAATAGTAAGTAAGTAAATAGTATTCATGTTTTTCACTCTTTTATTGGTAGACAAAGAGAACATTTTAAAGTACATTGTTGTATTGTTAATTGGGGTTATTTCTAAACGTGACCTCGGTGATAATGTGTTTGATTGTGGGCCCGTTGGTGCGAACACAACTTTAAAAATGCTTTACTGTTACACAAGTTTTTCCTTGTGTCCGAAATATCCTCTCAGATTTTTTATTTTAAAGTTGAGTAAACTAATGTATCCGGTGTGAAACTGGATTTGATATGATATTTGTTCACATTTCTCCTAAATTCTCATCCCCAGATGTTTATTCTTATTTGAGCAAATTGATTCTGTAAACAGTTCCACAACTTTCTGCATCCTCCGCTAAACAAACTTCCCGTTTCCAATTTCGAATAAATGCTAAACCATTACATAACACAACAAAATATATAACATGCACAGCTTCAGCTGAAAATATTCCACATGCGTGAACCTGTGCTGTAAATCCTCTGAGGTCTGAAGCTTATAGACTTAATTAGTAAATCTTTTCTTTTTTTTTACTTCTTTAAAATAACTCATTTTCTTGTTGTTACCTGTTCATCTAAACTTCCCAGTCAATTATCACATGGAATTAAACTCCAAACTCGCTTTGCCTCCCAGGGACTTGATATTACAGCTTTAAGATTCAAGGCAGCTTTTCTCAGGCCAGAGAACTTGAACGAGGGAAGCAGCAAGTTTATTACCAAGGACAATAGACGACGGGCAGCTTCCTTCAAGGGAAGTGGAAAGAAACCAGACTGAGCTCCTCAATGTGGCTCCTGACACCCTAAACATGAAGGCCGTAAACGAGCCTCAGACTAAACACTAAACCTCCTCCTAGATCTTCCTTCGTGGCCTAACTTCAGCAAAACCTTTACCCCGAATGTCCCAAATACTTGCTCATGGATTACGAATGTTTTAAAGAGAAATCCAACGTACAGTTCGTGAGAACATGTACAAGAACGTTTTGAGCGGAATGCGCAGCAAAGCAAAACGGAACAAATGAAAGCCCAAGAGATGCACCCGAGTTGAAGGTGTAACGATTGAGTTTATTCATTTTCCTTCATTTGATATTAGTTTGCCAACTTTTTTTCTTGTGTGATAAATATAATTTAATTTAAATGTAATTCAAATTATACTTTTATTCCTCTATGAGTGCAAATTCAATTCGGACCAGTTTTACATTTACATTTAGGCCGAGAAGCACAACTCGCCGACCCCTTTGAATAGAGCTTAAAGATGTATTCAATAAATAGATAAATAGAAATGATATTTATATATATTCGTTCTAGAAATAGTTAGTTGTGTATCTTTATTAACATGTATTTCTGTTGCATTGTTATTGTTTATTGTTCTTCCACAAAATTCTTAGTTCTTTTTTTCATGCTTAAGTGTCGCTTCTTCACATATTTTAATAGCTGCTTTACACTTTCTTTAGTTCGTTTAAACCCAGTAGAACATTAATTTACACAACTGTAAACAACAATTTGCGACAAGTAAACGTGTGTTTCACTTGTCCTACCTCGACTGCTGACGTTGTTAAAGAAACACACCGCATGCATGTGAGTGGTCCCATCTGTATCTCCAGTGATGACTCAAACTGCTCAGGTTTATTTGCAGAATCACGCAACTGACGAATAATGAAAAGAGCAAAGACGGCGTGGCAGGATAAAGGATAAAGACTTGTACTGCCACCTGTTGGATTTCCTCCGTAACTACTTAAATGATTACTTACGGTTACCTAATGGATTAAACTCGTTATATTCTCAGTCTCAGTTAAATATCTTTGGAGTGGAACAGCTATGATTATCCAGTTTGACAATACACAGTGGAGTTGTGGGGAATTCAAACCTCAAATGTGTCTTTTATGGTATAATTACTTTATTGTGTCTGGAGTGAGCAACTTGTGATCAAGTCAATAACCAGAGGGGTTTTTTCACAACTAGGGGACCCTTTGTATTGAAAATGCAACAGTTTCAAGTCTTCAGTGACGGTGTATTTTTGAGCTACCCACCATAAACACACACACACACACACACACACACACACACACACACACACACAATGAGCACACACTCATACAGACATACACGTAATGTTAACACTCTAGTCTGTGAAAAAAGGACATACTGCAGAACAAATATCTAATGTGACGCCTGGCAGTAGTGTTTGCTTCCCATAGATGCCCATAATGTGAGTTTAATAGAAATAAGAGTGGTGATTTTAAACCCGTTTACTGTGATACAAGTTTCCATAGGAGGAGCAGACATATAGTGGAATCAGTAAATCTTTGATACAGCTTGAATGGACTTGCTAAATGTATGTATGTAATGTAAGTATTTGATATTGAATTGTTTGGTTTTAGTTTAGTTTTTGCAAGAAATATTATCATTTTGGCAGTTTATTTTCAGGGTTTTACGTTGGGCTTCACCTCATAATTGTGCAGCAGGGCGGAGCTATTCGGTTTAGAATATGAAAACAAGAGGTAGACAGAAACATCTGATGGTAAACGGAAATGTCTTAAACACATTTTGAGTTTCTTTTGAGGCCGTAGGGAATTTTCAAAATGCGGATATGTATTTCCTGATGTTACAAACGTTGTTTTCAGGCGATACAACTCGCTGGAATGAATGCGACATTGTTCACAAGGGAGTTACCACAAAAACATCATATAAGGCTGCAATCTCTACTGTTTCCAACATAATAATCGGCTGCACAGTTTGAATTTGCATGGGGGAATGAGTATATTTCGTCTGTTTTGATGTGTTTGGTCGATCCAAGAAAAGTTTATTCTAATAATTTATAACTGGAAATACATCTCATAAATCCTGGGTGTGCAATTGTGCATTTTCTCATGTGGTGCATTTAAGATCCTGCATTTACCGTTGTACCACATGGGTTAGTCTAATGTCAGCACAATGATGTCGAAAGAGATTCTGCGTATGTGCCCTTGAAATAAAAGCCCTAAACACTATTTGCCATACGTCCAACATACTGTATTGTTCTCGACGAAATATGGTTTGAATTGAACTTCACACCCCACCCACTCAATTCACAAAATGTGTCCTCATGGTGTATTTTTGCTTTGCAGTTCTGGGAGCAAGGGTGGGGCGGAACAACATATTTTGCATATCACGTGACGTCGTATTAACAAATCAACAATTACCTACCCTTTATTCTTCAGGAGTTGCTAAGAGCCTTGCGAGAAGCGTTTGAGAAAAGCTCCATGGAAATGTGTGAGCGGAATCCTTTAAATCCCGGCTATGTTGGTTCTCTTTTGAATTTTACCTCCTCTGAGTCGCTGTATTTCTCCAACTTGCGGGGTAATGGAGCCCACATACCCGGGCTGCACCAGCTCCCCTACAATAGGAGAGACGTGTGCACGCTCCCATGGGCTTCTTCAAGTGCGTGCACGTCTGGACCGACGGCACCACCTCAGAGTCGCGCCTTTGGAGGCTACTGTCCTCCGTTTCTTTCCAACTCGGTGTCTATAAATACTAACTCTTCCAGCGGCCACGCCAAGGCGCATCTGGATCAGTCGGCCAGATGCTTCCAGGTCACAAACCATAAGACAGAGGAGTCTGCCAGGCGGGATGAGTTTTACTCGGGGCAGCCCGGGGCCGCCGGTGACCGCGGCTTCTCGGACCCGGACAGTCGGTCTCACGGTTCCGCGGCCCGCCTCGATCGGGATTCAGCGGATCCGTTGTCCGTGAACGACACCAAACAGGAGCAGAATCCCCCTCACCCATCATCTAGTCACACATGCTCGAGGACGACTTTTGCAGAAGGTTAAGTATAAATCTTGCACAGAACTCCGGTTCCGTTTCATTGTGATCCAATCGTGGCTTTACGTCGTTGTCTCATATCGACGCAAAATTCTCGGATCCCCTGTCGTTTATTGCTATAAAATACTTGGTGTTTTGCATTATTTAGTGCATTGTGTGGTCATTGTATACCCCATGTAGTCATTTTTCGAATATCCACTAGGCTGCATTATCCGAATTTAAGATATTAGTAACCATATTGAATTACTCTGAAACCTAAAATGTTTTTTATTATTATTGCTGAGCAACATTGAGCGTTGCCATTAAATCCCCTCAGTCCACATCGCTGCTCCTGGGCTGAGGTTTAATTTGAAGTGTAAAACGTGTTTCTACCTCTGCAGCTGCGCCGTGGTGCTCGTCGCAGGTGAAAACCAGAAAGAAGAGAAAACCTTACACGAAGCTACAGCTGGCTGAACTTGAGAATGAATTCATGATGAACGAATTCATCAACAGACAAAAACGCAAGGATTTGTCAGAAAGACTGGACCTGAGTGACCAACAAGTGAAAATATGGTTTCAGAACCGGAGGATGAAGAAGAAACGAATGATGATGCGCGAGCATGTTTTCTCCGCATACTGATGCCCCCTTGGACTTGATCGTGACAAAGAATTCGAGTCGCACTCTTGATGTGCAGCACGTCACATGCTCTGGACACACACCTTTTGGTTTGTGCCATGGACCCGTATTCATAGATATGTAAAAAAAAGCATTACATTTGTGTCGAGCTATATGGTGCCATTATATGCAATGATAGTAAAAGACGTGGTGCGTGGTGGAGAGACATGATTCTTCCCAATTGGTCTTTGGTAAAAAGATTCCCCAAATCCGCAATAGGTTCTGGCTCCTGATTGGCTTTTAACTGCGGTCCATGATACACCTTTATACATTATTTATCATCAAGCTCAAAATGATATGAAAACTGAACTTTTTGAATATCTGAACAAGTATATTGGTCTGCCTGTTTGTGTATTTTGTGTAATTTCCTGTTCATGCGGTTCGGGCCCATTGTGGAAGCAAACAGTCAAGTTCATGTTTACGGACAGATAAAAGATTAATAAGTCAGTGTTACGAAATATATTATTATTGCATGTCTATTTCCTAATTATTCTTAAATTGAATTCAGTTATTCTCTTGAATGTAAACTGAATGAGAAAAAAGTGAACTTGTGTTGTTCTATATGGCGGTGTAAACATTCAATCAGTTCATTCTGTGCGAACGTGTTTACTTCCAGTGCAAAAGAAACATCTAATCCAATATAATCGTGGATTTTTGTTGTCAGACCTGGTTTTGTGTTGCTATCCGGACAGAATGTCAGATCCTTCCCCTTTGCTCTAATTCTGTCGGATGGAATAGACCGTGAAATAAAACGCGTTATTTGTAAGAATTTGAGCATCCATCATTTTACGCATGCACGGACAAATGTTTTGTAAAATGGACGTGATTAAAGATGAATATATTTGTAAATAAAGATGCTTTTTAAATCAGCCCAAAACAAGTTGTATCTTGTGAATGGTTTTTGTTTGAATGGAATGGCATATCCTTTACGTTCATCGATCCTCGTGTTGACGTTCATTCAGGACCTGTCATTATATTTGGCTGTAATCTAAATGTGCATTAATCCGCTCCTCTTTCTCTTTGGCTGATTTGAAAGAAAAAAAAGCAGTCGAAAGGATTTACTTTGGAGACCTCGAGCTCGTTGTTTTTTTTGGCTGTGCGTGTTCTGTAACCTTTCACTTTCAATAAACGGAATACGCCTCACTTTGTAGGAGATGCATGAACGGGAGTATTCGTTTAATTTAAGCCATGCAAGGACAATTTATTATCTCGAAACCATCCTACACGCCTTCAGTAATCCCCACTTTAAATATATCTTTACTTATTCTAAAGGGAATATATTACATGCAATATTTCCACAGCCAGTAAAACTGAATTTCCAACTGCAAATACTATGCTAGATCGTTTTAAATAGTATTTATTTACTCACATAGCGGTAATTTACTTCATTTTAGTCATATTCTTTGGTGTTTTTGTCCATACAGGTTAATTCTGGCAGGGTAAAGCGTCTGCTATGCATGACTAAAACGAGCTGGTGAATATGTGGGTGAGACTTTTGTGCACATCACGCTGGGTGATAGAAACGTTAGAACGTTTCTATTCATCGCAGACGCTTTACCCGAATCAACCTGTACGGACACATGTGCTGCATTTACATCATGTTGGTTAATGCTCCTTCAAAAATAAAAGAAACAAAACAACACGGGCTCACGCACGCGCGCGCACACACACACACAAACAAACACACGCGCGGGCGCGCGCACAGACACACGCACCTCTCCACGTGACAGAGGGAGGATATGTGGGAATGGATCTTGTGTAATTCAAAGAGCAGATATGCATCCTTTACTTTCTCTGCACTTTATGCATTACTAAAACAGGCTCCTGGATGTGTGTGAGTGAGATGTATGTGCACATCAAGCTGGCTCATTAGTTGTAACGTACCTATTGTAGTTTCCCATTGTAACAACGTTGAAGCCTACAGGTGGTCTGACTGGGTTTGAAGGCAACAATCAAATCGTTACCAGCCCGTGAACCATGATAGTGAATCTAATAATAGACCCTCCCATTACTATCGCATAACGATCACGTCACCGTCACTGCATCACTGCATCAGAGTTCAGATGCAGTCGAATCAGAGGCTGATGAAAGTCCCAAAGAGATTCTTAGTTCTGCAATGACTGTTAGAGATAACATTTTATAAATTGTGGTCCTTTAGTTTATATATATATGCGCTGGTCATTGTGTCTCGCTATCATCGACGTATTATTTTGCGCACTCGGGCCTTTTGTCATGACTGAAGTTTAAGGTTTTTTCCCAGCTTAAATCTTTCCGCCACATGTTTCACTCACTATTGGTCTCCATTGCTCAGACTATTTTGCTACGTTGACTATGCGTTAGAAACGCAACGTTTTCCTTTAGTATCGGGGGCAAATGCAGCGAGAGAGCATCATACCAACATCAAATAGTGGGTGCACCACCACCAGGTTAAGGTCAAGTTAGTAATTTAGGCTGCACACACAATGCTAGCACAAAGCTAATTCTAATAATGTAGGAGTAGGGATTGGTTGAACTAAATATGGCCATTTTTGAAGTAGCCTCCGGTACCAAATGGTGGTTGTTTTTTCAACAAAAACCTTTAATTGTATCTTTGAAGAAATGTTGAAGTGAATATATGAGAAACACTAACAATATTATATTAATAATAATACTTAAATAAATAAAAAAACAAAAATACTTCTAATGTTTCAAAGCAAACGGTAATTTAAACAACTAAGTGTCTCGATGTCTGTCTATGTAACTTTTTTTGGAAAACTATAGTCTTACAATTGTGCACATATAGCACTGTTGATTGTTGATGATGACGGATGTTCTTTTTGCAATCTTAAAACTATATTGATTCATTAGTTTATGTTCCAAATTTTCGATTTTCTGTTTTGAGAAAAACAGAACATTTTGTTTCTGTTCTGTTTTGAATAATTACAAACTCTGTTCGGCTTGCATGGCGTTGACTGCCTAAAGGGGTTCAACGTGAAGTGTGGTAAAGGTTGAAACAAGAACACCGGACCGCAAGGCTCAATTTACCCCCAATAACAATAAACCCAGCCGCCTTTGAGCTATTTCCACATTGTGCGTGACCTTCAGGCTTAAAGTCCTGAGCAATAATTGTCCTCTGACTACAAAACAGGTCTTGAGGGGAGCTGCGTTTCTACTCGACTGGCACAATTTGCATAGGCGTTATGTGTCCAGCATTGGGCCTCCAATAAGGGCTTGATTGTCTTAAATATGTTCTTCCCTTTTCGATTGTTTGTTTTACTAGAAATAACAATAGAAAAGACAGCGAGAATAAAAATGATACTCACATGAGAAAAATGAAAAATATTGCCTGAAGACGTACCTTAACCAGCGTTGATCTCCGCTGTGAAGAAGGGCCTAAACTCTGCAGACATGGCCGCCGTCGTGCAATAAAAAGATTTAAGAGAAGGGGCTTGGTGCCTGGTAGACATCACCTAGACCACAGACGGTCAGAGACAGTTGTTTTGGACTTGGCCATGCTGAATGTGCTCAGTGAGTCACGCCACCGTAGTTTATGTGGTATATTTTGTGTTTAGTATGTGGCATCCGCAATCAGAATTTGCAGGGGCATACACTGGGGGACGTTTAGGCTGCCTTTGCGCTCGTTCATCCACCTTTATTAATAAACTGTAACAAATGAAGTATACGTTTTCACAATACAGAATTCAGTGTTGAGTCACACATGCGCTTGTTGGCTTTCCTCGCCGTGGAATGTAAAATAAGGTGTAAAAGCGGTCATTTTGTGGTCTTGTTGTTTTTTTTATTTTTCGGTACCTGCTTGCATGATGCTGCAGGTCAGGACCATTGCATCTGATTTCAAATAAATTCCAGTTGTGTATTTAAACATCTTCCCACCAACGTGGTGCGCAGAGATTAATGAACCCTTAAATGCATTTGCATGAAAAGTGAATTAATGAGTCGTTTGTGAACCACACGGGCTTCTCATTTGACTGTGCAGCGATAGTGCTTATTTCGCTCAAGCTTGGCTTTAAACGTAGGGCTGAACTTCAACGCTTTCCACCTAACTGTTGCTACAAATACACATTTCGTGCTCAAAACCGCGCATACTCGAGTGCGTGCAAACGTTATTACATGCCATTACACAATGACGATGGAGCTGTAAAGCTTTCAATTAAATATTCCGGCGTTGGTTCACAGATTAATTTTTCCTAGAGCCATAGGGCAAGAAGGCTGGAGAGGAGTTTCCTCTGCAGCCAGGGAGCCAATGGAGTCTCTGGCATGCGCTCACATGAGTTTCTCCGGTCAGTTTTTAATGACTGATATTGGTGTATGGTAATCCCTTAGCTGGATCACATGACACAATTACCTCAAGAATCGATCAAGATGTATTGCAGGTCTGCCTACGTTTCCAATTTTTTCTCCCTGGCGGGGTCTCTCCACGCGCCTGTGGTGCTATAGATGGACAAAGTTTAACAGCCAAGCTGCCAATTCCTCTCCTCTGCTGCAACGAGGAAACCGGGAAGAAGAGATATGACGGAATACGACGATCGCAGCTGTGCGTCAAATATGTATTTACCGAGCTGTACTTATTACGTTTCGACGCCAGATTTTACATCAGTCTCCTCCTTTTTACCGCAGACGTCTTCGTGTCAGATTAATTTCCCTTATTCCCCAAACATAGCCCAAGTCCAACCTGTCCGAGAAGTCGCGTTCAGGGATTATGGACTGGACCATCCAAGCAAATGGCACTACAGGGGCAATTATCCGTCCTACTACTCAACGGACGAGATCATGCATCGGGACTTGATCCAGTCCTCCAGCAACAGGGCGGACGTGCTATTCAAAAACGAGTCTTTGTACGGTCACCACGGCGGGACGAGCTCGCCGTGCAATTTCTTCAACGGCGTCGGCCGAAATGGGGTTCTCCCCCAGGGCTTCGACCAGTTTTTGGACAATCCTAACTCGGGCAAGCACGACGCGGAGCCCCCCAAACAAAAGACAGACTCTGCTGCTCCCACAGACGCTGCGAATAACAATCAGGCTTTAACCAAAGTGGAGCAGGACAAAGGTGCCCCGAGCGGGAGCGTCGACGAGGACTCGTCCTCCAACTGCGGTGACACGAACAACAACCAGCAGAGTAAGCGTTTCCCTCTTTGTCTTGGATGTAAGAAGCGCAGGTTAAACAATAGGCTGTCTGAACTGCATTGTGTGCACCAGCGACACCGTCTAGGGCTATTTGACTCTTTATAAGCATGCAAAAGATTTTATATCCCTATAAGATTTAGTTTACGGTTGTAAAGGTATTTACAATGGGAAACCGTTGAGTTAAGTAAACTACGCAGGTTGCCATGTACCTGAATGTGGCTGGGACTGATTTTAAATTATACATGGAAGAAATCGTTTTATTAAAGTGTGTTTAATTAGGTAATTGTATGCAAGTATTCCAACACATTTCTAGGGAGTTACATAGTCCTGTAAATACTTCACTACTTCATTTTAAAAGGAAATACACTGCTTTTGTTTTCTCATTTTGTGTGTTTTTTTTTTGTGTTTGCCAGAGAGGAACGTTCGTGCAAAAATAAATCACTACATAAATAAATTCAACCTTCAACCTGTATTATGGTCACATTTTTTTAAATTTGATCTTATTTCTTCTGTTGTGCAGCTCCGTCAACCAAATCCAGGAAGAAGAGGTGTCCTTATACCAAATACCAGATCCGAGAACTTGAACGAGAGTTTTTCTTCAACGTGTATATTAACAAAGAAAAGCGGCTTCAGCTGTCCAGGATGTTAAACCTGTCTGATCGGCAGGTGAAGATTTGGTTTCAGAACAGGAGGATGAAAGAGAAAAAGCTGAACCGCGACCGTCTACAGTATTTCACTGGGAATCCTTTATTCTGATATCTGACATAGTTATGCACACACACACACACACACACACACACACACACACACACACACACACGCTTAGGAGCTATACACACATGTTGTAAAAGACTGGTACGGCATATTTGAACCTTTGTCATTCTTTTCAAACATATTTTGTAAACATAAATATCGCATTTGGAAAACAAAGAAGATTCCATATTGTCTTTTTTCTGCATTTATTTATTTGTGTTCATATATTTCGTGTTGTGTCGACAACACACATCCCGGCAATTTCCGTGGGAACTTTCCTTTCCATGTTCACATCAAATATATACTTCTTCCTTGTGTAATGTCCATTTATAAGACGCATGTATATGCACATTGTGGTGTGAAATAAAGTCACGACGAACGGTGAATAACGCAACTTGTCACATGAACTTCACCAAGTCATCAAACATAACACGAGCAAAGGGGGGTTTTCCTCAAGATTCATCAATGGGAAAATGTGGCGCTTGCAGGCCTGTGTGTCTCGTTGTTTCCTCTGCTTTCAAACACTGGATTGTTTACTAAACTTTGAACCGTCTAGACAGTATAATAAACCTAGCTGTAAATGTCTAGATTGGGGGCTATTTGACTTTGGTGTCTCGACCCCCTGATCACAAGAGCTCGGATGCTCTTTGCAAAGCTATCGACATGTTTGGAGCATTCAAGGGATCTCTGCCCATTTCACCCGCAGCCCCTTTGACTCTTAAGGTTCTGGCTGCGATAAAATGAAGGATATTTTTTAAAAAAAGGACCGCCGTACAAAAGGATAACTCATTTCAGGTTTTACCTTCTTTTCTTGGATTCTCAATACGCAAAATGTAGTTTTGACGCTCTAAAGCTGCAGCAGAGAAACGTTTCTCTCTTTGTTCAGTTCCACTTTTATTCCAGACTGCTTAAATATTTTTGTAATCAAAGGGACGGAGTACACGAGTATTTATTCCACACAGGCAGTCACATTGTTGAGCATTCACGTGATTATTTTCACTTTAACTCTTTGCAGTAACAATCGCACCCCTTGTTTCTGTGTCTCCGATGGAAATTAAAATAGTTGGAGATTAACGTTTATGCCATTTGTGGTTCATCACATCTACGGTTATTTCCCCAAAAGGCTACAGAGATGCGGGGTTTCATTACGCGTTTAATTGGGTTGTCGTCGTGTCCTACAGTGAAATTACTCTACCAACTGTGCAGATAGTCACTGTGTATCCACATGAGGGCAGACTTGCAGCTCTGACTAGAGACGCAGAATTCAACCCAAATTCATCATTCAACCTGCATGGAAATCGTTCAGTGGAGGAATAATCCGGTCCACGCCGTTTTTTTAAAAGTCATTTTAGTTTTAATTCCAACTGCATTCAGTGGCCGGACATTTGTTCAACCTATATATATAGTAGCCAGTATTTTTGATTTGATTTGTAGCGTCTAAATTCACTTTTTGGGGGGTATTAAAGCATTCAGCAGTACAGTTTCTCGAAGAAAAAATACCGTTAATGGTAATATACATTTCTATCACTCAGTGCCCCGTTTAACTGATCCAACTCCCTCGTCTTCCAGACGGCACATTCAGGAGTCACGTTCAAGTGTTTCGAGAATCTTTGTCACCTGAACATCTTAAAGACGGACTTCGATCTTTACCTGCGATAGAAGAACTTTTGTCACTGGTCATTGGAATATGTCCCAGACTACAGATATTTGGGCATTTTGGGGGGATTGTTGATGTGCTTCTCAGTTCCATGTTGCAGCTGTATTGTTTTATTATCGTATATCTGCTTCTTTCGGTTTGCTTTCAATATTACAGGAACTGCAATAAAGGACGACTGAATTCATTGTGATAATGATGATAACCGGCTACACTTTTTAGTTGCAGTTGACAAATAAATAGAATTCCTGGTATTTGCCTTAAACTATTTACTATTATTGGTTTTGTTATGTTTTTTATTGTTATCGTAATAGTATTATCGTTAATAATACCGGCATCGTAACACGTTTTCCAATCTTTTTTTCGCTGTTATGGTACTTGTGTTTATTTTGTATCATATTTGTTATACGCACAGTTTTCTCCAATGTTTGCGTTGCACGCTCCAGTGCCGCGCGTGCAATGCAAACCTTTCAACGTTATACTTGAAAAAAAAATGCATTATTAGAAACATGATTTTAAAGTACAGGAATGGTACCAGTGTTTTGTATGTGAGGCTGCGTATTTTGGTTTTCTTCCATTAAAATGACCGAACGGGTATTCGGTGATTCTATTTTGATTCCGTTTATTTCCTTTATTGTGAATTCTGTTATCTTGAGATGATTTGGATCTTTTACCACCATATGTTAATACCCTGCAGGCAGATCCGAGCAACCTGTATAATTGTTTCAAGCTGCATTGGTTTATTTGCAGAAGAGCTGTCGGGTTGTTGATATTAGGGGCCTTACTTCAAATTTTGGTGCGATGGATATTTTCAGTTTAATAGGCACAACGTTCAACAAATGTAATAATCCCCTGATTGTGCCTAACCAGGGTTTCATTTGGAACATCGCAAATACCTTTGAAAAAAATGCATTGTGCTTAGTAGTCTTATCAAATAATCAAGGACCAATTTTCTATTAGAATAAATACGGGCCTATGATGTTGACCTTCTTGCATATCTGTTTTAAAGATATTAGACCTGCCAGATAATTTGTTTTGTGGTTTTTGCATTCACATTGAATAGTGTGGTGCTGTTAAATTAAAAAATAATATGTAAAAAATAAAACAAATCTCAACCCTGACACAGATTATCAACAAATATTTATTATTATTATTTATTTCAACGATATTTAAGAATAAAATATGCAAATGTGTTGATTCTGTTGGTATAAATCATTGATAATAAAAAATATAGTGAAGAGGGTTACATTCTTTTAGATGCTATGCGATTGTCATGCAGCAATTCACACCCACATATTTGCCACACACAAAGACAGGCACATCCTCTGAAGCATTTAAGTCAGTGAAAATCTTTATTTGAGTTTACGTGTCACACAGCCACACGATGCTAGAGTGTTTTGGGATGAAACTCTATATTCTTTCTCGTAAGCGATGGTCTCTGTTTGGTTGAACAGCTTCTGTTACGATTAAAAACCAATTTCAAGTCCGTGTTGTAGGTGTCGCTGTTGACCACGTCTGCATCCGCAGTTGGAGTATGTGTGTGTGCGTATGTGTGGCATACGGTGTGTGTGTGTTTGGGGGGGGGGGGGGGGGGGGGGGGGGGGGGTGCATGCGTGTGCGCGCAGGGAGAGGAGGCTGCGTCTCAAGGCCATTTTCAAATCTCATTGGTGGGCTTGTCATGTGGTCGGGAGGCATCCTGACTTACGCGGAGATTGTTTTTCTTAGATATGTCATCTTACAAAGGACATCTCTCTCCTCTAAAGAACTTAACCCCCCAAAATGTCCTTTCCCAGTAGCTCTCCTGCGGCAAATACATTTTTAGTGGACCCTTTAATTGGTGCTTGCAGGTCGGACAGCTTTTACTCCAGCAACATGTACATGCCTTCTGGCTCAGAAATGGGGACTTACGGAATGCAAACCTGTGGACTCCTGCCGTCTTTCGGCAAAAGAGGGGAAGTCAACCACCAAAATATGGGCATGAACGTCCACTCGTACATACCTCAAATAGATAACTGGACTGATCCGAATAGACCCTGCAGAATACAGCCATCCAACCAGATGCCAAACTGCACATTTTCTCAGAGCATAAAGGAAGAGAGCAACTGCTGCATGTACTCAGATAAGAGAGTACAAAAAGTCAGCCCGCCAGAAATCCCCGCATATTCTAACGTTGTTTCCGAATCGTGTCCTGTCGATGGTCCCGAGATCCCGGTGCCGGGCTATTTCAGATTGAGTCAAACGTATGCGAATGGAAAACATCAGGAAAGCTACTGCCATGAGCCGCCGAGTCCAAACCAAACACTGACGCAGCTCGGCAGGGTTACCCCGAAACCGCAGCCCTCATCGGCGCCTTCCAGTTTTGCAGAGGCGGAGAAGAAAGGCGAGGACGTCCCGCAGAACCGCGAGACCTCAAGGACGCCGGTTCCTATAGAAAGCCCGGATCCCAACTCCAACTCCGGGGAGAAAAAGTGCAACATGGAAGCCTCTGTGTCCAGTCCGGAGCTGCAACAGGAGGAAGGAAAAGGTGGGTCGGTTACAATGGAAGCGTTTTATCTTGTGTCGCTGCAGTGCTGAGAAGGATCCAGCATCATAAAACCAAGTATAAAACACAAACAACCCTAAAGTCGTAATGTTTAATGACATTCTTTCTCAGGTTGCAGTGACGGGGCAAAAGAGAGAGTTTTACCATGCAGCATTTACTGTGTGCCTAATGTCTCAGATATTTAAATTCAAATATGAATATTTTTAAAATACGTCTCACTCTTTTCCCTTATATTTGGTTATATGACCCGGTTTTCAGAACCTGAAATCATTGCAATACTTGTTGCACAAATGGAAAATCACAGGAGCTTCTAAAATTGATGCATGCATAAGTTATGATAGTCTGGCAAAATTAGTTAGTTGGTAGTTAGTGATATTTTATTAAAAGTTCATATTTTTAACCATGTAATAAAATACTAATTAATACATTGGACGCTTTGATAAAATGAATAGCTTTTGATCATATCTCAAGCTGTGTTTCTGGTACAGTTTGATCAGTTGGGGGTTTCATTTAATTTCTATTTGATTAGTGGTGTCTTTTACGTGACTAATAACATTCCCCGCATGTTATTTACTCTGGGAAAACATTTACAATGTGTGTTATTTCCCAAAGGTAAAATCCAAAGCAGCAGGTGAGTTAGTCCAAGCTGAATCCCTGCGACACTGAATACTCTCAATGATTTTAATGTTTGCAGCCTGCAACGCGCCGACGAGCAACTGGTTAACTGCAAAAAGTGGAAGAAAGAAAAGATGTCCATACACAAAGCACCAGACCTTGGAGTTGGAGAAGGAGTTTCTCTTCAATATGTATCTGACCCGAGAGCGCCGCCTAGAGATCAGCAGGGGCGTCAACCTGACCGACAGGCAGGTCAAGATCTGGTTTCAGAACCGCAGGATGAAACTGAAGAAAATGAACAGAGAGAACCGCATCCGTGAACTGACCTCAAATCTCACCTTTTCGTGAGCGCGCGTGTGTCCGTGGTTCGCTCTCTTTTATTGTCTCACGTTCAGTTTGATGCTTCGGTGGCATTAGACGTTTATCTTCAATTTCAACGGAAATGTGTCTAAATAAGCCAATTTGTTGTGCATTTGTTTTTATTTCATCACAGGGTAACACGTTTGGTCTTAAGTTATTGGAAAAGTAGAGGTCCTTCCCTTAGCCAGTAGACGTGGATGTTCTAATGTGTCGCGTTTGGAAAATAACTCTTATTTTCATCCATGAAAGCACATTTGTTGTAGTGTCGTGGGACATTTGTTTTACTTTTAAGTGCAATCCATTGCTCCACAGTGAACTGTTTCTATGGCAGAAAAAAATATGTTAATCTGTGAATTTATTGCATGTTTCTGCATGTATATTGCAATAAATTGTAAAATAATCTTCTACTGTGTTTGTTCATATTATCAATGTCTCACTTGCATGCAGCATTATTAGCATTGACGCAGTTTGCCTCAAAACGCTTTGAATGGAAAATAACCAAGACTACTTTTTCTAACACCTATTGCACTTAACTGCAAAAAAGTTCCAAAATATTCCTAATGTGTTTATAGTTTCATAAAATTTGAGCCCAGCAGTATTTCGCTGCAGCTGACGACGAGCTTCCTTAAAATAAAATTTGTGTTTGTGGGCTACACGTGCTGTTTTTAGTTATGATACAATTGACATATTATGACTTGTTTTTTAGACATTCCAACTCCCCAAAGAACACACCAAAAACTGGAGACTATTTTTGAATGAGCACAAAAAATAACCAAACAAACATAAAATGATCCAACCCACAGGTGTACAAATTGTACCAAAGCGACGCAAAGAGGCGCGGGTCGTGCAATGGAATAAACATCTTATTCTCATTTGTGGTTTTGACTAAACTAACAGCCTATAACGACCATTATGCGGGGTTCGATATGTCCAAGTACGGTTTCTCTTCCTTCCCTCTGCACACAGGCCTTAGTAGCCACGTCAGATTTCGTTTCATTGTGCCAAACAAATTAACATTGTTCAGAATAACTTACCTATTTTATGATTATTGGCAACGAAATGACAAATCAATCATTCAGTCTGATCCAGTCAGCAGACCTACATCTTGACTATATGTAAAATAGTATATATACAACATATTAAAGAAGCTTAAACTTTAATTTACATTTTAAAAAATATTTAGGAAAAAAACGGCTAAATGCGTCCAATTAAAAAATAAACTTACATCCTTCAGACAGCAACACATAGATGGAACTCTCCAAGCCGGTTGTTCTTTTTTATTTTATTGACGGCATGTATAATCACACGCACCTCATAAAACATTTATTGATGCATAAAGACATTATTGCCATCCTTAGAGGGAATACAATCATTTCACAACTGGCGTTTCCGGTTCAGCGTTTACAAATCCAAGCCAACCCAGAAAAATGTTAAGTCGCCGAATAATAACAAAGGATACACCGCAATGTGAACGGAAATGGCTTCTGTTATTTTACAACATTCATCTATTTTACGAGGACTCCGTAAGTCTATAAAGTATTTTACAAGCTTTTGGGGGTATCACTATGATATTAGGAGACTTTTCTCCTACATTAGGTTGCGCGGTGTGGACTCTGTAGATGATGTTAAGATGAACGAGTTTTGTTCATTTTAGTTGCTTGCCTTGTTGTAGCGTCCTGCAGCCACTGCACTTGAGATAAAAAAAAAAACCCGGACTATTGAATTCATCTGATCGGATGTTTTCTCCCCGGGTCACATCTTGATAGTTCTTTTTTTTGTGGGTTTTAATATGCGAAATGAAAAGCTAAATTAAACATGACCAGGCACAAACAGGGAGTAAGGCAGGATTGATTTACTCGCTGTATTGGTAAATACGACCACGTGATCCATGTAACCAATCCCTGTAGATGCAGGCCAGCAAAAAAAAAAAATACTATGATTGTTCATAGAGGGACGCTTCCCGTAACAGTTCAACCCTTATTATATGACTAGTAAGAGATCAAAAATGTCGTCCAGTGGCACTCTCAGTAACTGCTATGTGGACGCTGTAATGGGGCAGGAGCCGGAGGATGCGTACGGCGCTCGCTTCATCCAGGCTCCGCACACCGTGACCTCGAGGCCGTCAAGTGTCGGGGACAACGCAGACTTCTCCTCGTGCCATTTTGCATCCAAGTCCGCGGTTTTCTCGTCGTCCTGGTCCTCGGTTCACCCGCAGGGGATTTATCATCCGTACATGCACCACCACCACCACCACCACCACCACCAGTCCCACCTCCCCGCCTCGGACGGCAGATATGTAGGCGTCCGCTCGTGGATGGACCCCATCCCCAACCACGTTTCGTTTGCCGGATTCCACTCCGGCGGTCGCTCGTACGGAAGCAAGCCCGAGGTCCCGCCACCGAAGGCGGCGCGGTGCGACGCCCCGGAGTCGGAGGCTCGGCCGCTCGCCGGTGAATTCTCGTGCGCCGTGTCGGAGTGTCAGGAGAAAGCCTCCGCGGAGCTCAGTGGAAGTGAACTTTCGATTCACAGCGAGCCGAAAGAGGAGAAGCAACAACAACTTGACCCAAGTAAGTAACCGAAATGGCCGGTGGAGATTTACAACCCGGCTGTACGAGCCGGGTGTGTAAAAGTGCAGGTTTTACTAACCTATAAAAGTGTCTCGGTGGCTGCAGCTCGTCTCGGGAAGGGGAAATACCCGCCCTAACCCACGGGTTAGCTATTACAGACGGGCCTATTGTTTTTAATTTCACAGGACACCCAAAACAGAAACACGGTGCTTGATGTTTGACCCGAAATGGACTAAATCGGAGTGTTATGCTGTCTTATTCTAGCAGTAATAACTGGACAGCGTATAGGCCCTGGCTACTTTGCGCATTGTCTGTGCGCCATGTCACCGACACATTGTTAAACACGTTCTGCTTTGGCTTTTTTGGAGTTGCCAAACAACACGTTTCCTCCCTGTTCCCCGAAACCTTCATTTGAGGGAGAAAATCCTCATCACTTGGGTGTGTGTGTGTGTGTGTGTTTTTTTTTTGTGACTTGTATTTGTTTTCAGGCAACCCGGCAGCAAACTGGATTCACGCACGCTCCACGAGAAAGAAGCGCTGCCCGTACACGAAATATCAGACTTTGGAGCTGGAGAAGGAGTTCCTCTACAACATGTATTTGACCAGAGACCGACGCTACGAGGTGGCCCGCATACTCAGTTTAACCGAGAGACAAGTGAAGATCTGGTTCCAGAACAGGAGGATGAAAATGAAGAAGATGAACAGAGAGAGGAGCGGCAGAGAGCTGCTGTGAAATCACTGCCTTTTTGACACATTTGTACGCGATCTGAACAATTTCCATTCGTTTTGGTAGGAGCAACGGTAGCCATTGTATTATTTTAGACCATGGAGTAATGTTGCGGGCCAGTGTCATACAGTTTGGGCCTTCGGAACCGCCTATGCAGGAATGTGTCTTCGTGACAGTCGGAGTGGAGCCGTCAAATGTCGTTTCATCTGATATTTTCCTCTGTTCTTGCATTTCGCTCAACCGCATGTCAGTATTTGGTGCGCGTCCCATGTCTGTAACGTGTTCATGTGTAATGCTTTAGTTGTTAATAATTTGAAATTGTATATAAAACATTTTCACAGCTGCACGACTGCTGTCTATCTTCAGTAAACACACACACACACACACACACACACACACACACACACACACACACACACACACACACACACACACACACACACACACACACACACAACACTCCCTCTAATATATATGCTTTCTCTTGTAACAGGATATGTTCAATTTAATCCTAGACATTAATTACGTAACTTTCTTCAAACATGAAACACGCTTTTCTGTGTGTTTCTGCCATATTGCTATATTCCCTTTCCGTGAGTATTGTTTTATATGAAAAAAGCCTTGGTTTTCAGTTTGGTCACAATGTCGTTAAGGTGCTTTGTTTTAATATTGGACCCACAATTTAACCCATCACGGTCACAGTGTCACTGTATTTACTTCTTTTTTTTGTTGCATTCAACAAATCAATTGGCCGAGATTAAATTGAATTCAAATGACTGTTTAATTCTAAGAGGCTTCATTCTGTATAATTATCATAGTCATAAAGGGCACAAAACGTGTAACCTTTGAAGAACCTAAAACACTCGGCTAATGCGATGGCAGGAAAAGTGAGCGCGGTCTTTCCAAGACGTTTGGTGCTGCGGCGGATTTCCAATTTATTGTCCAACTTGTACGAATAATTACTTTAAGGCAGGAAGACACGGGGTCCAATAAAGCCATAGAAATGGCTAGACGTCTGGCCTAAATGACTTTAGGGCGCTGGCCAGTAATTACTCTCTCCTTTGAAACCCCCTTTTTTTCTGGGGTGTCTGTTGCTGACCAACAGAATGTAGACACTTTTCTACGGGGTGTCTGGTCGATGAATTGTTTTAGAGGAAGTCACCCCCACCTTAATGGTCACGTTTATTCCTATACTGCACTTCCCACTGATGGGGAAAAAAAAACCTTAACTTTGACTGGTGTCCAATGCGTTTCTACCTTCTTATTGGAATATAAAATCGATGTTTCCTAAATTCACCTCACTACTGCTGCACCACATGAGACGAAATAGATCATTTTGTTCTTAAATTTGAGGAATTCAATAGATGTCATTTTTTGAAGTACACTTTTGAAATGTAATATTCCTGGATTAGGCAGAACTAAACAGAACATGTTACATACTAAAGTAGTGGGGCACTAGAGGGCGATATTGGCCTTTTAGTCTCAGTTACAGCAGTTCGTACACAGATAGAATGTTGGCGAGACATCAGATACCTAAAAGTCCAGGGGGCAGTTTTTAACCAGTGTTCATTCAAATACAACAAAAGGTCCATATAGAGCTGATTTATTTTCTTTAAAAAATCAAGATCCTCTTAATTCATAATGGTTTACAGAAGAAAGTGCAGTAAAACAATCAGACAACTGTATTAAATGCCTTGCACTACATTTTCCATTCAAAGCTCAGATTTCCCTCTAACCTAATATAGAATGTCGTGTACACATTTTGTTGTCCTCGCACGGTGAGATGAATCAAATATTAATGATAAACAAACACCTAATTTAAACATCTGGGCCTGGTGCCAAACGTTACAGCGACACAGTTTCCTGTGTTTTCCCGATGCAAAAACTGAATCATCACGTTCGTTTAAAGCACCGACATGGGGATGGCAGGAAATACTATTGTGTGGTTTGTGTTAGGCATTATAATTGTATGCCTATATATGTCTGGGTTTTGCTTCAATATTTTCTGTTTCTCTCTGAGCGTAAAAAATAAAACGTATAAGATAGATAGATAGATAGATAGATAGATAGATAGATAGATAGATAGATAGATAGATAGATAGATAGATAGATAGATAGATAGATAGATAGATAGATAGATAGATAGATAGATAGATAGATAGATAGATAGATAGATAGATAGATAGATAGATAGATAGATGGATAGATGGAGATGCGGCTGAAGACTTGATCCCAGAATGACGATTTTCGGCTTCTGTTATTTAAAAGAAAACACTAGTGATTACACGCTGTTAGAGGCTATTTCTTTAATTTGCCGTTAAACAGTCATGTGTCTCGCTCTATGTGTGTCATGAGTGAGGGTCAGTAACCTCAACTTCCCTCTTGTGAGTCATGTTGTTGCAGATTGGTCGTCGCACATTCAATTTGCAGTTTTATGGAGTTTGGAGTCGGTGCAGAAAATGAGCCGTGGAGATGAGCTGTTCTGATGTGTGTGTATTTTCTGAGACCTGCAGTTATATTTGTTGGCAAACCTAGACAGAGGTATACGACGTATTAAGAATGTGGTCCGATCCTATATAATTTAATTAGACTTTTAGTACTACATAAAATGTTAAAGTGCTGACAAGGTGCAACATATTATCCAAAAAATGCATCAGAAGTAAAAGTACACTCATACTGTTGAAATTGTTTTCCTGTGATAGTTTAAGGATTTTTATTGTCGTATTGTCATTTTTACTGATGCAATCCGCACATTACTTGGCCGAGGTGGAGCTGAGTTGCAGTATTAATGTATTTCATTTCACATAAACATATTTTCTTTATAAAACATGACTTGAAATCGTACACAATTGACGCCAAAGTGGATAAAAAAGTGCAATGTTTCCCTTCTAAAGTATAAAGCAGCATGAAAACAAGTCAAGTATCCGCTAAGTGCCTCAAATGCGTACTTTGTTTCATCCCGCCGCAGATCAAATACGAGATGTGGTCACCAATCCAATCCACCAACCATAACCGTTAAACGTTAGGAAAAGGTGTCCGACGCTGTCTGACACGCGGTGTGTGACGTCACAGGAAAAAGGGCACGTGTGTGATGTTCTATTGGAGGAAAAGCAAATGAAAAGTCACCGCACAGCGGCGTTATGGAATACATGTTAATGGCGCAGACGTGTGCGGAATTGTTTCATTAACAAACATCAGTTTTGATGAGCGGTTTATATTCGTTTCCCCCCTCAGATAAAAGCAAAATTGAAATTGACAGTGAATCTTACATGGTGTGAACATAAAATGTATTTGTGTTGATTTTGTGTTGATTGGTGCTTTCTCAACGTAACCGATATGAAGGTAAACAGAGAAAACAGACTCGTTTAAAAAGGCAGACGTGCTGTTCATTGGACGCGCTCTTCTCGTTTTTGCCACATATTTTGTATGCGTCTAGCTATATTGCAGCCGTGTGAAAAGCTGCATACCTCATCGTCACCATCCATCAGGGACCCCATGTCTTTAGGTTCCGTTTTTTTCCAGAGGCCTATCAGACAGGAGTTTAATGTGATGCCGACGAATAGTTTCCTTTCTTACGACACCAACGAACCTCTCAGTGGGTTTTGTGTTCTTATGCGCATGAGGAACTATTTTATGTGCAGATGTTGTTGGTTTGCACTCTACAGACCTGTGACAAACCATTTGTTTTCCTTAATCAAAGGAAAGGCAGATTTGTTTTTTTTGCTCCCCAACATTCATTTTGTGCACCAACAAGGGGAGCTTTTTTTTACCCGATTAACACCGGACACGACTTACAATAAGGTCCCAGCTATGCGACAAATCCTGGCCAATCTTTTGCAACACACTCACACGCACTCACACTCACAGACACACACGCGCGCGCGCGCGCAGACATGCAGGAAACCAGAGGCCGAGCCCTATATCGTGACTGTAAATTGCACAGTGGCAAGTCTGGCATGCCAACAGAAGAACGGGAATGACACGGAAGAGATTCCCTTTTGCTGCTGAATTATATCGACGTGTTGTGACGTGACCGCAGTTGTCTCGTGGTCTCCACATGTCGTCTTGTCGTACAACAATAAGTGAACATCCACACAGGAGTCCAATACCATGGACTATTTTTGTATTTCTTTCAATTCGTTTTTCTTAATTTGCAAACCAACCGTATAGTAATTAAGCCCAATAAACTATTTTTATACTGCTAATACTAATATACTGCTGTTAACAAGTGGTACATAAAGGCCGCTTACTGATAAACAGAAAAGCAAAGAAAATACAAGAAATACGCTTGATGTCGTCGTTCCAAATTCACGAAATCGGACCAAATATTTATTTTATGTACCGTTTTTGTTTTATTAAATAACATTTTTCATCCGCAGAAAATCTAACATTGCGTCTACCTTGTTTTTTCCTACGTCCAAAAAAGGGATGCGTTTAGCATATCATTTATTTATTTTTTATAATAACGAATATGTATTATGATGAAAGCAACTGTTCTTCTTCACTTTGAGATATAATCTCTGCTGGTTGTGATAGAAACAAAAAGGCAAAAAAGAGTGGGGGTGCTCTTTTGTCTCCTAAGGACGTGGAGGGGCTTTTACTATTATGCACAAAGATGGGTAGAACTGCAGCAGTCAAAATTCCTTTTTGTGAGGGGACAATTTACAACTTGCAATAGACTTTTTTATGTGCCTCCATCGCCTGTCATTGGATGCCACTGGTCATGTGTGAGAGGCAAACGTCTTCATGGCTCTTTTCTTGATTTCCCAGGCGATTTTCCCCCCACTGCATTCTGAGTCAATGGCGCTCTAACCGATACGCCACGGTCGGCTTTAAAAAAAAAAAAATTGCATTCGTTTCATAAACGTCTGATCAGCAGATATTTGCGACAGTGAGCTGCTCAGGACGACCAGAGGAGCGTTTCAACTTTCTACACATCTGACCTCCTCATAGACACAGCAGCACCAGCCCTGCACTGCTTCATCGACATGGTCTGCAGAGGTAAACACCTACGAATAATCATGGATTACCTCCCGGCTATAGGTAAGCCTTCCGTGTGATAATGGCTTTATTAACGCTCACGTGTCTGCATGTGAAGTTTGACAGCGTCTGGGGTCATTATTAATGAAAAATTAGCAGCAGGGTAATGGCGTGCTACATGCTTTGTGTTACATATGTTTTCAATAAATTGTTTTTAAAAACTCGAAGTGTAGAAAATGGTGTTGGTATTAATAAAAACAATGTCACGTTTCTGCGGAATGCTCAGGTATAGAAAAGAAAGAAGGTAAGAAATAAAGACATGGGGGAAAAACAGGTTTTCACACATTTTACTGCAAGGTTATTTTTGCAGAAACGTCATGGAGTGACGTGTGAGGACTATTTGTTGATGCTCATCACTGAGTGTGGTCCCACGACTAAGAAGAAAAGCTTATGGATCCAATAGAGTACATTTCGTTGTCAGTACATTATTAAACATTGACCAAGCTTCTTTTTTATTAAAAACATTCGCCTGTTTATGATCATTTTACATATCTGTAACGAACATAAAATCTGCGTTTATCCGACCAAACCCCACCATGTTTTCACTTGCTAAAATGCAACAAAGAACGAATCTGCTTTGCTATATTTCACATATGCAAGCCTGGCAGGAGAAGAGAAGAGTTTTCGTAGCCGTCTTCAGCTGCCTGGAGATGGGGCCAACATGAACAAAGACAGTATTTCACTGTTGGCTGACAGGCAGCTGCGAAAGTATTTACAGCCTTACTGCAATGCGGCAAAATGGACCCTGGGACACAGGCGCGAGTAGCAGCCTGCACATGAGAGAGGGCTCACTGTTTTTCCCATTGAACGCTGTGCATGGCTTACATCTGAGTTTGTTATGTGTGTTTGTGTATTGAGGACATTATCTGACCGTAAGCCCTGCACCCATGAAAGGATGTGGTTTTCCCTTTTGACCCTTAATTAACATTTCCTCGGAGATGTACACAATATGTGTATTTTGAGTTATCAGGTGAAAATACATGTGTTTATGTTTTATAAGAGCTAAAGGGTTTTAAAGATGTGTTTTTATTGCATATTTAGAGTCCTTAGTTTAACACTACTACAAATCATCATGAGCAGCAAGTTTATTGTTTTTTTTCTTGCTTTATATGTAATATCTCCATATTCTTTGCTTGGTGCTCATATTCAGTCCACAGATATCCGCACATTTCGAAAATCAAAGAAAATTTCCCAAAATCTATTCTAATTGTACCAAATGTGGTTCTTAATAGAATAAAACGTTCTTAATAGAATTTAATTAAAAACTTGCAAAATCAACCTGCATCAGCCAAGTTCTCAATTGACACAAGTTGTAAAACTCAGTTATTAATAATCAATCAAAAACTAATTTGCATTTGGAAAGTTTAACTCCACTTCGTTCTTGAATAGTTCCATTGACTGATTAAGTGAAAATGTAAGTGTACAAAATATCTTTTTGCCATGAAAACTGGGGGAAGCAGTTAAAATGCCAGCAGAAGGCGCTGTTGCCCAACAGTCAGCCTCTCCGCTGTCCTTCAGCACTCTCTTGCTAGCTGGTTCCCGTGAACAGCGATTGGCCCAGACACCTGATCACGTGATGTCGGTCATTTTTTGAAATGCACCACGTGAACTGCGCCATACACATTTTTTAAATTGCCATTAATTTAGTGGATGCTTTGGACCATAGCCGGATCTAGTCAGTGAAAGTGTTTGAGCACTTCTATGAGGACATGCATGTAAAAATAGACAAGCCTCTGCTCTGATGCCCTTCGATTTAACATACCTGCCCGCAGTGGCAGCTGTCCCGAACCTCACCGCCATCAGCCCTCCTGCTCTACAGGGCGAGGAGAGGAGGGGCAGAGCTGCTCTGCTCTCTGCGATTGGTCGGGACGAGTGAGTGACATCAGGCGTAGTGTGTCAGGTTCACTTTGGAGTAAAAGTGGATTTGAGCATATGGAGCTTTTGTTAATATTTTAGAGGTCACGTGGCTTCATTAAAACGGTACATTCAGCTGTGTCCAGTAAGGTGTACGCGACATTATTCACTTAAATTACTGGTCATGTGATTATTAATATTAAAAGTCAGAGATCACACTTTGTTTCTTCAAGAATTGCACAAGGTACAATATTCAATACCGTGGGGTTTTTTTTGGTCACAGTGCTCTGTTCCCATTTCTATCATGGCGGTTTAGTCCAAAGGCTCCAAGCTTCCTCCCTTCTACGACTTTCCCCCAGTGCACATCAGTATAATCGCCGTTATTGAGTAAGTGCAACTTTGAGGATTATTTATGGGCCTGCGCGGTGTTGTGAGTGGCTGCAAGGAAACACGTGATGCCATTAAAGTTTGTTTTATGGCCCGGGACTTGACAAGCCAAAATATAATTCTCATTGTGTATTAGAAACAGCGTGCAGATGGGTTGGATTGGAGCTGGAATTGGAAGTGAGCTCCTACCGAGTTGTTTTTCTCGTGGATGTGCTTGTTCCGCGGCGTGCCATGTGTTCCGCTATCCGTGGTAAGCAGTGTTTTATCATTAAGCTCGTGGTATGGGCGTGTGATGTCACGCATAGTGCTCCGGCTGTACTGTTTCCTGCCTCTAAAAGCGGCAGCAGTGCGCGCTCAGACGACCAAGGAGAGGTAGATAATGCTGCAAGGAAAATCATGTTTAATCTCATTACTCAGCTCGGTTTGGGTTGAAACCCTCTTAAGACTCAATCGATGCTTTTTCGCACGGTGTTATCCACGTAGTACGTCTGATTCCCTGCCATATGATGTTGTTATTTGATAGCTTCGGCGGTCTTATTCACTTGGAGGCGGAAAGATCAACCTGTTGTGCCCAAAGTTTTTAAAGACTCTTTAAGAATATGGGGAAATTATTTCAAGGACACCGCAGGTTATTTTACAGTCATTTTTTCAATTCGTTTTTGAAACGATCTTCCATTTTAATAATACTTAAATAAGTAAACAAGAATAAATGTAATTTATTTAGTATTATTTTCTTCTTTATTCACTATACAGGCCTAAAGGCTTTTATTATGCGTGCCTTCGAATTATTCATTTCTTAAAATATTGATATGCCTAAATAATATTAAATAAAACGTTGACCGGAAATGTAAGATTGATTTCTTCTTTAATTATTGCTAAAACGCTCATTCAGCGTAACATATTCAATAGGCCTCATATTCTCTTGCATTAATTTCTTAATATTTGGCTTTAAAAAAAAAACCAAAACATTGTAACTGCAAATTTAAAAAAAAGGGTCCAGCTGAAGCACTTCGCCTTTCGTTCAACACAAGCTGACAGAAAACGCTGACTTTATCGTTCCTTTGTTTTGATTCTCGGCTTTGACCCGTCTGAAGGACACGCTGGGGAAGGTGAAAGACAGGTCAGGCTGTCTAACTAAACCTGAAATTTAAGTACAAGAGTAAATTTGGAAATATCTTCTAATTTGCTTTATAACAGTGGTTTTAAACGAACATGCAACGTCTGCAATAAAACAATAATCTTTACTTTGATGTAGGAAAACGTTAATGTATCATTGTTCCGTCTCAATTCCCACATATTGAAACCTTCAGCTTGTCATCAGGAATCAAGCTAAAAACGTCACATTAAACAAAGCGACGTCATGCACCATCCAGTAAAAAGGCCCAATACGCGCTCATTTTCTTATTATAGCAGAAGACATGGCCCAATCTTTTTTCAAGAAGTGAACCCGATATTAGACGTTTGCCATATTCAATAATAATATATTATTGTTGGAAATTGACCGAGTCAAAGCGTCACCTAGCTGCCATATTTACATATTTTGTTATGAACTCTCAGTTGGATGTTGGCCAACTATTTGAACGTAATTACATGAGTGCAATACGTATCTTCTGTGCTGTGGTTTTATTTATTTGCATTCATTTATTTGGGTTTTTTCCCTGATTCTGGTGTAAGGAAAATAGCCAGTTAATCTTCACCATTCTTATCCCTTAATTCATTTGTAAGCTGTCTTGCAGTAGCGCTTTGGCAGGTTAGTCTGACGATGATAAGTTGATAAGTTTGTAAATGATTTGGTCTGACCCCCATGGTCTCTAGCCTCATCTTTACAGCTGCTCTTGCCAGAATGTAGCATCATTTATATAAGTTTACGTAATGCTTCATTGACCAATGTTTATCTTTGATTATGGTTGACAGCTTATTAAGTGAAAAGTTATGATATTTGAGGAAGGTGTTTTTTCCCCCCCTATATGAACTTGGGGTGATATGGAGACCTGGGCTGACCTGAGATACTAACTGATGCTCAGCGTCTTTGGCTTGTCATTTGCTGGTTAATGGACAGGAATGTCACCATAGAGGAAAGCATATAGGCCTCTGCAGTTCTACTTTTTTTTTTTTTTTTACAGAAGCTGCCTCTGACTTGCTTTTGACCCGAACTCACGCAGATGATCGTACCAACGAAAGGCGTATGAGGAAAAACATCATAACGAAAAATGAGAGAGAGATTGTGCATTGTTGAAACTGAATATAATTAGTCACTGGTATCATTACGGCCTATAAAATGACTTCTTCGGTTTACTGCCTCGTGCATATCTCTTATTCCGTATTTAACGTGGTTTATGCGAGCCACGTTAATACGTTTTCGCTGAATAAATATGCTGTAGTTTGGTGGCACTTGCCGTCGTCTATATATACCCTGTAGAACCGAATTTGTGTGATGATACCATAATCACAAATTCGATTCTAGGGGAGTATATGGTCGATGAAAAAACTTCGATTAAATGACTTATTGCCATCTTACTGTCGGGCGTTTGGAGACTGAGGTGTACTCACACGCTTTTTTTGCTTTATGAATGACAGTAAATGTGACAACACCACATAGTTCATAGAAAGTGCTGAGGGCACATTGAAACTGCGGAGGCGTAAAGGAAATCTGACGCATATACACTTGAAAACGCACGTAACGAGAAATAATTTAGCTCAGTGTGTTGGAATGAAATAAAACAGAAATTCACTTAAAGAATAAAAAAAACCACAACACCTTCCAGCTACAGCTTCTTCCTCCTTTGGGTCGCAGGTCTCTATTATTGATTCCCAAAGGCTGCTGCTGCTGGCCAATAGGGTTCCGACAGTTCTTTTTTCAAAGGGAGCAGATGAAGTGATGAGATTCGTGTAACTTTTCGATGACCCCTTCTTGACAAAGACAGTGTCCATCAATTGTCCTCACTCATTATTCGCTGCTTTTATGCCGAAGGGCTTTTTGTATCTTTTGTTTGTATCTCTGTTCAACACCATGCCTTCAAGTTAGACCTTAGAAACTGAATATAATATAATATATATATATTTTCTGCAGCAACCCTACGCCAGTACTCCCTTTGTCTTCGTAATACATTAGTTTAAAGTTAAACACACGTTGGAATTATATGTGTATAAAAAAATCCAGCTAGTTTATTTATTATCAATATTTTCCCTGCTATATTTGTTTGTTTTTAAGTTTCGTCACGGGAGTTTTATTGTAGTCCATCTGAAGTACCAAATTAGCTTTAGTTGTATGTTTACCCGTTCATGGACCAGCATCACCTCCATTGGCCGATCTGGTCACATGGTTCGCTAACTTTATTCAGTTGACACCAAGTAGGAGGGCTTTATGGAGGGAGGAAAAAAAGACAACTCGAGAAAAATTAGTATTTTCTACCCTCACAAATTAATGGCCATGAGTTCGTATTTGGTGAACTCTAAGTATGTGGATCCCAAATTTCCTCCCTGCGAGGAATATTCACAAAATAACTATATACCTGAGCAGGGCGCGGACTTCTTCAGTCCAACGCAGGACACAGACTTTCAGCACCCAGGGATCTACCCGCGGCCGAACTTCACGGAGGAGCCCTTCAGCTGCAACACCGTGCAGGACTCCGCCGGGCAGCCCCGGGGTCATGTGCACCAGAGATCCAGCCGCTCGAGCTCTATTAGCGCACAGACTGAGCACGGGCCCCCGGTCCAAGCGGCCGGACCCCGGACTTGTGGACAGCAGCAAAACACAAAGAGCCAACATGGGATACAGTCCAAGCAGCCCGCGGTAGTCTACCCTTGGATGAAGAAAGTCCACGTTACTAATGGTAAGTGTTCAGCTTCTTCTCCTCTCGTGGACGGACCGAGACCTGTGCTTTCCAAACCATTCAGGGTAATATTTATGTGAGTCTTTGAAAGGCCTCGCCAATTACACAAGTCATAAATTTTTATCGCTCAGGAAATGGGCCGCTGTAGGTGAGCGCCCGGAAAAGCTCCGGAAAACGCGTATTGACCAGTTGTGCTGGCGGTTAAATCGGAGAATCTGCGGAGATTCAGTTTAGAAATCACTGCTTATTTAACGCTTTCGTTTCCACGTGCACGTTGTTCAAGTTGAGCGCCCCAGGTATCGAGAGAGAGACTCCTCGTGTTGTTTTTTCTCCCCCTGCTGCACTGGCCACATTTGGTGACTGTTTTCTCTTGTTTGTTTTCTTGCTCCCAGTTAACCCGGATTACACAGGACCCGAGCCCAAACGGTCCAGAACAGCATACACCCGACAGCAGGTTTTGGAGCTTGAAAAGGAGTTTCATTTTAACAGGTATCTGACCAGGCGGCGACGGATTGAGATTGCCCACACTCTTTGTCTCTCCGAAAGGCAAATCAAAATCTGGTTTCAAAACAGACGGATGAAATGGAAGAAAGACCACAAACTACCAAACACCAAGGGCCGATCGGCACCAGCCGGCCATCTGCAAAGCATCCAGAAGGACAGCCAGACTGACATCACGTCTTTATAAGAGAGGGAAGAAGGTGTTACGCTTTTAGAAATAAACTGTACAGATAAAAGTCAGGGTTTGCATCTGGCTTTTGCATGGACTGATTTTGTTTTTAGCCTTTTTTTTTAAATTTAGCAAAGACCACAGCAGTATTGACTCGAGAATCAGAAAGGTCGATCAGTCTTTGTGAGAGAGTGAGAGCTTTGAAAGTTCCCCAGTGTTTTAATTTCTTCAAAGAGACACAAACAATATCGAAAGAAACCTTTTTTTTTTTTTTGGGACGTTGCCCACCTGAGGACATTTAATGAGCAACCTGGAATGATTTCCCCGATCTAAACAAAGCGTTGCAGCTCAGTCCACGTGGATTCACGTATAGGTTTAAAGATGGAAATATCTTTAATCAGAAGAGGAGAGCCTTTGGTACAAATAACACAGGCTCAGAGGTTATTTTCGTTTATCTTCCTAGCCGATCCTCACTTTAATTGCACAATATATACATAATATACTTGAAGGAACCAATATCTGCAAAGAGCACGCCAAACAAAACCGATTTCGTGAGTTGCGAAAATCCCGTTGAATTTTTTATGTTTTACGTTTCTTTGTAAGTAGTATGTTTTAACTTATTTTGTACAAATAAAGGTCAGGAAATGTGTCAGCCTAAATAGTACTATAGCCCAAATCAAGACATTCCTGTTTGCATACAATTCGGAGAACCCTTTAAAATCTCTCCTGACATCTTTGAAAACAATGCACATTTTGCATGGCATCGAATTGATATTGGATGTTTTCACATCGAAAAAAATCAAATTCAGAATATTTAGGATTATATTTGTTTATTTCCTTTTGGTATTATTTGTTTGCGCCATTATTTATTTGTTTGAAAAAACGTGTACATTTTCCTATAGCACACACAAATACCAATTAAAAGTCTTCGTCGAACTTTAATTGATCTAAAATGTGTTTGAACTCTTGTGGGTTATTAGCATGGCTTTATGCGAAGTTTTAGTCCTTAGTTGTGTGAATCTTGGAGTTTTTCATTTACACCGGGCCAACCGAGGGGGGGCTTTCACCACACATCTCAAGACAGCTACTTCTTGTTTTATACCGTCATTGTCTTCGGACAAACAAAAAAAAAAAAGCACAGAAGCTCCCCGAGTACGAAAAGGTCTTCTCTGGGAAGCCTTTACGATGCGAGGCTTGAAAAGGTATTTCAACCGAAGGTCGACAAAGCAGCAGTGGAAGGTTCATCCAGGGGACACATTTTAGCCGCAAGAACTGACCCCAGCACCCCTGACCCGCCGGACAAGCAGCATTTTCTCTCCCAGGCGCTGTTCACTTTGGTTCGGAGGGGTTTTCCACAAAGTTAAAGAGCCAAAGCATTCAAAGCAAGAGTCTGTGCGTAAATTACGTATTTTTTACACGTATTTTTTGACAGCAGGCCTATTTTAAAAGCTTCTGATTTGTGCATTTGTCTCTTCATGTCAATATGCAATATTGCAATATGCATTTGGGTTTTTATTTTTGTACATGCTTTTCACTTTGTATTGTGCATTGAGATGCGAGAAGTATACTGGAAAAATAAAGATTTCTACTGAATATGCATTTAAATGACTGCAGAGATCTCTTTGTCGCGACTAACAAAAACAATTTCTCCATTGGAGGACTATCTGGATTCCAAAGGGAATTTATTTTACCGGGCACACTGAGGTATGTTGCAATGTTTACTTTCATTTTTGTTGAATTATTTAGTTTCATCCATTTCGTGCCAATTTCAAACGGATCTCTCTTGGTGGGCAGTTTTTCTTCGGCGGTAACGCGCGTGTGGAGCCATATGGGCATTAAGCACCCTTTTTCAAAACATCCACAGACGCACCAAATGTGCGCTGCATGGGCAAATTCAGCTTCTTCTCTGGTCAAGCATGAAATGAACGGTCATTCATTGATATCATTAATCTACATGAGTGTGCGTATCTTTTCTTTTTTTCAAACTTGACAAAGAACGAGTTTTTCTTAGTTTTCACTCTTTTTGAAAGGAGCGTTTCCGCTAAAAACATCCGCACAGGCTCTTTGTGGAGCTTTCAAGGTGATTGCGTTCCAAGAAAAGCCTTTGAAGGTTTTGCGTGATTTTTTTATTACAAAGTAGAGATTTACACGAGTCTTTATCACATCAAAGAAACACACGAGACAAACTTGATTAAAACACACAAAAAACTTGTCCAGTGGCAAATCCAAATAACGTGATCCATCACTAAGTAAACATATACAGATAATAAACTGCTATATGAGATCGGCTGCTAGCCTTATATATTTGATATTACCCCCCCCCCCCCCCCCCCCCCCCCCGTGCGGGCTATGCCTTTATTGAATATGACCCGCTGCTACAATGACCCCCGAGCCTCCACAGTGCAAAAATCAGTGCTGATACAAACAAACGAGCATAAACGGACATATGGAAAGACAATCTTCAGTCACTCGGCAGTGTTTTCATCCCCAGTGACCACTGTCTCCTTCCCGCTGAGCGCACACGGCCCTTCATACGTGCACATGTCGCCGATATCTTTGTGCACGCGTAAAATACACGCGCGCGTGTCATATACATTCAGAGAGAAGCTGAGACAGAGTGATGCTTCCAATTCACCATCCTGCCAAAAGCGATCTGCACATAGATGCTGAAGAGTGGATGAGCGAGGCAATGGGGGGGAGGGGGGGTGGGGAACTATGCATAACCATTTGATGCATATGATTGCTGTATATATATATATTGCATCGTCAAGTGTATTTGTTTTGTAAAGGGGTTTTAATATCAAACCACCTGGAGTCCGACTCGCTGGTATTCAAACTTGAATAGAAATCAAATATATCACACAGTTCCCTCCAGTCATTATCAGGTGAGAGCAGCCTACTACGTACAGTGTGCAGCCACACTGACCTACATGTCTGAACAGCAATAAATGGGAGCCAAAGGCAGTGCCATTTTCAATGACACTGCACCCAGTGCAGGAATACCACGTCGTTGCTCTCCATCCGGCCATATTTGATTTCCAGCTGTTTTTTCGCAGAAGCTTCTCCGAGCCAGACAACCCCCCTTAAGATATATTAAAGTGCGCTGTCTGCATTCAGAGATATAATCCAGAGACTACACCGCTCCGCTCTCTATTCTGGACCACGTGATTGTCTAAATAATTAATGCAGCACGTCCCCCTAGAAGCGCGGCGTCGTCATTAATCGCACGGACTCTATCAGACTTGAAAACTGAAGAGATCCCCCAAAGAAAATAATATCCGATACTCGGCGCAACCGTAGCCCCGCACTTTAGCAACATATCCTAACCGATGGATGCTTGGGTAGGTAAATATTTCAGCATTTTTTTTTCATGTTGCCGTAGCTGGTAAATTACGATATCAGATGTCGTTATGTTTGATAAATTGTTGCCTTTCATCTGTGCGCTCCGGACGGGATTCTGCTTGTGGTGTTGTCGCTGTACGCGCATCTTCTTTTTTTATATCATGTATTTGGAAAGCCGGAATGTTGGCGCTTGCCGGATTGATAGAATGAATGGTAACAACTAAAGAGCAGTGACGTGTATTTATGGCTGTTCGCTCGGAATAAATGCTTTTTTCGGACACAGCGAGTGGCCCCTCCACCGGGCCCGCGGAATGTTTATTCAATGTCTTATTCATATTTATACCACTTTAGAGGAAAAAGGAAAAAAGATACCATTGGTGCATTTAAAACAAGGGAAATAGCCGGTGAATTATGTATTGCTAAGTAGAGCCGAGCATCTTGATTTATATGGTTGACGTTTTCATAATAAGACGAATAAAAAGTAAATCTTTCCTTTTTGCTTGTGAGGACAAAGGTGGATTTCGACAGTTTTTGTTATTAGCAGGGGGTGGTTTGATTTTGATTTCTAAGAAGTCGTGCATGTAAGGGCAGGCTGACAGTTCTGCCGCCTTGTAAATCATTCTCAGTAATTCCTGAAAGGCGTCGAGGCTGTTGGGGGCCGTGCGAAAACTGTAAATCTTTCACTTTTATTACCCTCTGAACATATGCTGCGACGCTACCAGTCCCGCGTCTCTTCTTTTTTCTTCTTCTTGCTCTCAGCAAAGATAACCTCCTGAACCAGTCGAGGATCTTTGCGGCTCCAAATCGTCTTTTTTTTAATCCATTTGCGTCTTTTCCCATAAATGTATTGATGCCGTTTGTACTTGTCTTTTGTAGAACCTCTGTGAATGATTTAGAAAGAGAAACAGTGCCGGGGAAGACACTCTTTGTGTTTGAGTGTGACAAGAGAAACAACAAACAAAAGATGATATTGTGGTTTATTTCAATACAATTCGGCGCCAGCTGGTCGGTATATGCCCACATTAATTCATAAATCATTCTCAAAGTGCATGTCCTACATCACTGCAGTAGCTGATAGGCAACTACAATGAGACATTGATAGGAGTAGAATATTATAGTAATGGCAGTAACATTATCCAAGATACGTTACCGTGGTGCATTTATGGCCCACTTTGAACCTTTTATTGGGACGTTTTTTTTTAGGAGAAAATCTAAAAAAGGGCGTTCAATTTAAAAACTGGTGTAACATATGAAATGCTCAGAAATGAATTATGATTACATCCGAAAACCCACCTCACTGCGTGCGGTAAACATTGCTCGGGTGGAGCTGCAGAATGTCCACATGTTTATTTTTTTATTAATACCTTAACAACAGCATACAATATAATGCGTGTGTTTAAATGGTGAAGTGCAGGCGTGTTGTAATTCAGCGAGGGATGAAAATGGAATAGGCGGTGGAACCATTTTCGCACAGTTCAGATGAGGAAATAAACGCCACCCTTTATCAAAACGGATTGGTGAGGTAAGAGCTCCGTTGTAGAAGAGAACAATCACGTGAACAAATATGCTCGTATCTTAAGGCAGCGCCTTTATTTGTCATCACAAAGCTTCCGAAACACCCCGAAAACCCCCAATCTTAGCTCCAAATATGTACAGGCCTGTATGCGTGTTTGAAGTCCTGTATATTTCAATGGGTGATTGATTGCCAGCGATTTTTTTTTTCTGGAATAAGGATACCTTGTTGGCTTTTTATTGGTAGTTGAATACGAGTCCTTCCATTCTTTCGGGAATACTGTCTCCATTGGTATATGGAAATGTCTGAAAAACAGCAAGATCAGGTTTAGGACAGCATTGTCTACAGACAAAGGGTGAAGGATTTATTCTAGAGTCTGCATGGGAAGCAACTGAGGCTGAGAGGGAAGCTGCTTTGTGATGAATTGATTCGCAGGTAAGCAATCGCATGGCAGAAAGCAACCTTTAACCACGGGTTAATATAATACAAGGAAATATATATGATTTATTCCCCTCAAGGAGGCGATGCTTGTTAATGTCGCTCCCGCCGGCGACCGTGTGTATATGGAGTCCACTGCTTCTCCTCATCGCCACCTTCCTATTTTTTCCCCTTTTCGGGGACTTGCGTACTAATGTTATCGACACATTGAGCTCGAGCAGCTGCTTTTCAGCTGATTTCACGTTTCGATGAAAACCGTCTCTGGAAGAAGTAGGAGAGGAACTTTTCTTTTTGACTCTTGGATCGTAAATCACATTAATTTGTTGTCTTATCACACTGGCGTTTGCAGTGATTTATGTGGTTTCAACTGTATGGCTTTGTTAACCCACCACGTTAAATTATACAGGAATTCATAGTGGATGCCCTGCAGGAATACCGGGCTGGATAGTGAACAAGGATAGAGGCAAATCTTAATTTTCCTCCTGTTTAGATACTTTTTGGGATTACGAATGCTATTATTATTGGGAAATGAAATTGGCCCCATTTTACACTATTAACGTATTTATTGCTTATTTTTGATAACAGACTACCTGTTTTACAATGGTTTAGGGTTCGATTCACGCGCACACAAGCTGCTGAATTTTTTTTACCAAACTCCACAAAAAGCTGCATTATGGCAAAACCTTCTGCTGCAACTGGTGACTGTGATTTATTTTAGCAGCGCTCTCCGGGAACAACAGCGAGCAGAAACGATAATACAACACCGTTATTAAATGCATTTAACAAACATTAAAAAAGAAAAACGCCCACCAAGAGGTGTCTAACTGACCCGAGTTGGGAGCCGCTAAGCAGCAGCAACGGCTCACTGAGATAATAACACTCCACATTGAGTCCGGCCCATTGTGTGGACCAAACTTACCGTAACAGCGCGTAGGCGAAGAACACTGCTGTCTGAAAAGAGGACCATGTCTGCTACTAGTAGCCCAGTGTGCCAAAAAAGCACTTAAGGCGATTATCGACCAGCTTTAACAAATATTCCACATCGAAGGAATCTTGAATCTCCATGATAATATTTGAAGTAATTATCCTCCAGTGCAAGCAGGGAACCGAGGTGGCTTCACACGCGGTGAAAAAACAATTACCTAAAAATCCCTAATGTTTAATTTGTAATGTTGGGTCGTCGGACGAGAATCTCCTCCGTTTCCATCACCGCAGAAAAGCAGTTTTGAATTTGGTTGAAGAGTTGAGTCTACTTGTAACCGAACTGCTAGTTGTTCATTAAACTTTGGCCTAATGCTGTGTGACCCAAAGGTCACCCGAAAAAGCTTATGACTGCTAAATATTTGGGCTTGCTCTTTGTGTAAAAAGTGCACATGTAAGACTTTTTTACTCTCATGCGGAGACCTGAAAAAAACTCTTATATGTTCATTGCAGAGGCCATTCGGTCAAAATTAAAACGGCCAAAAATACATTTTTTATTTGTTCATGAATTATTGGAATTAAAATATATGTTGAATTGCAGCTGTTAGAATTACATTCAGATAATAACATGCATTTTCTAAAAGAATACTAGTGTTGGTGATATTAATCGTCACCTTTGTATAACAGCAAAATATGTCTTGAATTTGAATCCTATATTTGACTTTAATTTAAATGACATCGAAGATGAAACAATATTTTTTTAAATGTTTCTTCCAGGTCGAGGACGGAGCCGTGATGGATGCGTGAGGGATATCAAAGAGATTTGTGCAGATTTCGGTGAGTAACACTTCTTTATTGAAGGGACTGAACAGCACAGTCCAACTGCTAACAAGGTGAAAGGGTGATTTGTTATGAGACTACATATTAACGCTCACAGCGTTTCACAGGAGGCTTAAACCATGCACACAGACACGAGGGACAGATTTAACTTCGGCTGTACGGGGAATTTATTTGCGTGTTCCGGAGAATCCTTCGAACACAATTGAAAAACCGCATGAACAAAAACAAGGCCAGCGCCCTCAAAAGCGTTTTAAATTTAAAAAATCGTCACATGCAAATGATAAAACGTAAAATCAAGTAGAATTTCACCATTTCATCCCAGGATTCCCACACGTTAACCGCTCCGCAATCGCCAATGTCGCCTGTCTTTTTTTCTTTTTTTTTAAACCAGCAACCTCCTCGGTGTTTTCCTGCACACTCGCGCTCAGCCAGAATGGAGGCACCGTTTATAAACCGAGCCTCTGTATGGGCGAACGCGCCGAGTATGAAATTCTTTCCCTTGCCTTCCTCCTACGCGTGCTTTTACACTTCTGAGGGCTGCAGAGTCTTAGGGGCTGTTTGGCTTTTCATTCCTCTCTGAGGCCATTTACAACCATAACATTCGCGGTCATAAATTTTGCCGCGGTCCACGCTGACAGGTGCAATTGTTATGCACGGCGCAGGCTGCAGCTCCTTGAGCCACCAACATACAGTAAAGGGCCCTTTGATTGTTGTCTTCCAACGTGTCGTTCATAGGCTGGCGTGCGTTACTCTGTTATATTAAACACATGGTGTTTCTGTAAAGCTATAATATTTTTTATTCATTTTTCTATAATTAAAGGTACAATTTTCAACGAATGGTTTAGACGCAGAAAACCGACCAACCTGCAGCCCAAATATGAGGGTCAAGGCATTTTTCTTTTTAACCCCCTAAAATAGGAGGGTAAAATACCCCCCTCCCCCAACCCCCTTCACCCCTTCCTCCACCACACACATACGTACATACCTGTTACTTACCTGCAGTTTTATACTCATGTTAGTAACACACGTCGGAGGAGATTAGCACGTATAGCTTCTTGTTTACTCAAAAACTGTGATTCAAACGCATGTCCGCGGCCTTGGTGGGCGATTTATTTTTTTTTGCTCCAGGGAACAATGCATGACGGGCTTTGTCAAGCTTCGTGATTAGTGAAAAGGGTATTGTGTGTACGTGTGTGTCAAAGGCTGATTCAGCTTATTTCTAAGGGACTCCTAGAGCCTCTCAGAGGCTCCTTTTATCACAAGTTAAACTTTAACTGTTTTGTGCCAGAAATGAATCTGAGGCTGGTAGATGGATCCCACTTAGAGACACTTAGTGATTTCTCTTTCAATGGCTGCTGCTGCATTAGTCTTGAGGCGAGCACAGTCATTTTTCCTGGTTTATTGGGAAATCTCTATGAGGTTGCAGCTACAACGAGCTTGGGCCTTAATGCTCGTGAACCCAGATGAGTCTGATCTGAATGTCTTTTTAGGTCCCATACTGGATCAGCGGTGGGAAACACCTATCACGTGAACAAACAACACCCATGCCACTGGATAGAGTTGCACTGGCTCATCGGCTCTGAATCCACAAAATGCAGAAAGCAACATACTACGATAACTCTGGACTTTTTGGAGGCTACACCTTCCCCAAACCTGACTCTTACAACTATGGCCCCGCTCATCAGCCCTACGCTGCTCCCAGCCTTGAGAACGACTACCAGGGCTCGGTGTGTCCCGCCCAGACCTCTGCTCTCCGGCCACCGAGCCTGAAAGACAGTGACCTGAACGGAGACTGCATGAGACAAAGCAGCAGTCAAAGCAACAACAACAACAACAACAACAGCAGCAGCAGCCAGGCTACGAGCATTGGGGAGCAGCAGGCACCTCCATTGTCGGCATCCTCTCCCAGCTCCAGCAGCTCTGCGCCCCAGAAAAAGAAATCGCCTTCCAGCGGCGCTTCCAGTTCTGCCACACCGACCCTTACAAAGCAGATATTCCCCTGGATGAAGGAGACCCGGCAGAACTCAAAGCAAAAGAGCAACAACTGCACCAGTGCAGGTAGAGACAATGATGGTGCGTATATAGGGCCTGGGCGTTATGGGAGGGGGGGCAGGGCTGGGTATTTTTAATGATTGGTAATAGCTTGGCTGTACAGTGGCTAAGATGATGTTGTTGTGGTTCCTTTACAGGTGGCGACGTGAGCGACGAGAAGAGCCCGCCGGGACCAGCCTCGAAACGGGTCAGAACTGCGTACACCAGCGCGCAACTCGTGGAGCTGGAGAAGGAGTTTCACTTTAACCGCTATCTGTGTCGCCCTCGGAGGGTGGAAATGGCAAATCTGTTGAATCTCACCGAGCGTCAAATAAAGATCTGGTTTCAAAACAGGAGGATGAAATACAAAAAGGACCAGAAGTCTAAAGGGCTCGCACACTCTCCCATGGGACACTCCCCGGATAGAAGCCCGCCGCTGAGTGGTCCAAATCACATTGGATACTCTGGCCAGCTCCAGAACGTGAACAGCCTCAGCTATGACGCGCCCTCGCCCCCGTCCTTTGCCAAACCCCAGCAAAACATGTACGGTTTGGCAGCGTACACGGCACCCTTGGGTGGTTGCATCCCGCAACAGAAGAGGTACCCGGGCTCCGAGTACGAGCACCACGGCATGCAGGGCAACGGTAGCTTTGCCAACGCCAATTTGCAAGGCAGCCCCGTTTACGTGGGTGGGAATTTTGTTGATTCCATGCCAGCCTCTGGCCCCATGTTCAACCTCGGCCACCTTCCCCACCCCTCATCCACCAGTGTGGACTACAGCTGTGCCGCTCAGATCCCAGGAAACCACCACCATGGACCCTGTGATCCCCATCCCACATACACAGACCTCACCTCTCACCAAGCGTCTCAGGGAAGGATTCAGGAAGCGCCTAAACTCACGCATTTGTAATATGTGGTTTATCCGTGTGTGTGTGTGTGTGTGTGTGTGTGTGTGTGTGTGTGCGTGCGTGTGTGTGCGCGTGCGTGCGTGCGTGTGTGTAAGTGTGCCAAAATTATGTTGCGCTCTTTTTATTACCTCACTAGTCTAATAACTACACTCCGAGAGAGTTGTGTGTATTATTACAGTATTATTGATATTCCTATTAATGCTATTGTGTAATTATTTTCAGAATAATGCAGCTTTGTCGATTTCTGTTGAATATTTGGGGATGCGTAGGCACACTAGCCTGGTTGTCTGTTGTTCCTTCTCTATGTTGGTTTTTTATCAAGTGCAATGCGCAAATTTTGACTAAATATTTCATGACGTTACTTGAAGGTAAGTCTCGTATCTCGAAAGTAGATTCTCATATTTAGAGGGAAGGACTTTTGTAGGGAATTTTTCGTCTGTTTTGTAGGACCTCATCCTCCTCACGTGAATCCTATTAATTTATTTTGTATTATTTTGCATAATCTTTTGTATTAGCATATAGCCTATTTATTATTTAATTATTCTTTGTATTGCACATTATTTATCGTTTATATGCGAGTATTTAAGTGTGGAGTTTTTTGTAAGATTGGACAGATCAGTGCACTTGGAAGTGTTGGCAAAACAGGGTTTGAAAAATGCTATGACTCGCTGTGTATTGTTGAAAGAAGAGCATTTCTAATTGTAAATCTGGGATAAATGGGACATTTGATAGTGTATAAACTCCACTACATGTCCATTGTTAATCTTGTGTCAAACCTAAAGCAAAACGTAGACTATCGAAGTATGAAATATTATACACACCAGCATGTCATTTTGTGTAGTCCATTACTATTTTTGATTTGTCTTCCACAGTTATTCCATTCAGTTGGATATCCATAAATTTATGACACCCTAACGATATTGAAATGTTATATTTTAATGTGTTTAACATTTTGTAAATAAAGTGCTCAAACTTGTATTTTTTTATTGCATTTTTTAAAAACAAAACACCCTGCAGCATTGTTTGTTCACTGTATCCAATTATTTGAATTCCTCCCAGTGAAACTGTCAGGTAAGAGTACCGAGGAGGATTATTGACTCTATAACTCTACTGTACAGTCCAAATCAATAACAAGACACCGGGATATCTAAAACTCATCAGACGACTCTATGCTTCCAATGCAAAGTGCATTTCAGCCGGATAAAGGGGCTGTGGAGATTATTGATGTTTCGTTGGTATGATGGAAGTGGCTCTATGAGCCTGCTGCATTTCTCACATGTCACTTATCATTTTTTAGTCGGCCGCATGATTATCTGCTGGGACAAGAGAATAAGCTCCTTTTTCCTGCAGTCTAATCGCCGCCTGTCTAATTGATAGGCTCATATTAACGTTTCATACATTTGCGGATTTGAAATGGGCCCATGTGCTGATGGGTAAGACGGAGCAGATAGGCAATAAAAGCAAAATAACATAAAAGCAAAAAACACTTTGACATTGGAAATGATGCAAAGATGGATATGCGTGTATATGAGAGAGAGAGGGGGAGAGAGGGAGAGAGAGGGAGGGAAAGGGAGAGAGAGAGAGGGAGGGAAAGGGGGCGAACGAGCGCGCGCGCGCGCGGGAGAGAGCAGTTCATCCTTTATTGCTCCCGGAGAGCCATTTCAAAGCTCATTAATCAAAAACTCGTCGCTTTCAGACTCCTTGCTGATCCCTCCTTCTTCCTGAACAAAGCATTTGCATTCCAAATCCAAGTAACACATTTCACACCGAGAAGCCCGGGTCGTTAATGGCGGGGGAGAGTTTTCTAAAAACCGAGAGTGTTCGCAGTCTCTGAGATAACTTTGATTTAAAAGCACATCAAGGTAAATTAAATCATCAGTGATATCTGTGCAGGCCCCCAAGTCCCTCTGGTCCCAATAGGTTTCATCTCAGTGAATGCAGCTATATCATCCTAAAGCCTTGAACAACTTGACTTTTAGTTTGATTTCATCTTATTTCACAATGAATTTATTCCTGGATTTTGTTCCTGAGCTCAACAAGGGGCCACAAATCACCTCGGTATTGAATGGGTGGCGGCCATTTTAAGGTCTTTCTTCTATCAGGTCTCCCACTGCAGCTTTCCACACATATATTATTGAGACCCTAAGAATTTCACTGAAATAGCATTTGTTGTAATATAACTAAATACCCCCCCCCCCCCCCCCCCCCCCCAAAAAAAAAGTTTACAATCTACATTAGTTTGCATGAAAGGAACGTGTTCAAATGAAAATTTCATTGTTTTAAACATTTATTATAAGTTCTTAAATTATTTTACAGGATTAAAAGATATTTTTGGTGAGAGAAGAGGCAATATTTACATTCATTTATTGATGATTTCCTTTGCTCTTAAATCTGACAATGATACAATATACACAAACCAGTCAAACTCTCTGTAGCACCAAATAGTCTAGTTTCAGCTGTTATCCTCTCCATCAATGACTCATGGGTAATGAACAATATGGCAGGCGGCAGAAATGAAGTTTCATCCCATTTAGGAGTTTGCTGCTCTGCAAAAAAAGCACAAAACACCGGTTTGTAAAGGAGCCTAAAAAGCATTACAAATTATATTGCCGTAATCTTGGTATGTGCACAGAATACGATGTGACGGCTCAAATGCTCTAAATATGCACTTGTATAAGGTTCTGCTTAGATTTTGACCTGCAATTAAATAACAAGTGACTCAAAGCCATCAGTAAGTAAAAGAAGAGACCCTTTGTTGGAGCGGGCAGTGCGCAGCGGCGCTCATTTAGTGCTCCTCATTGGATAAAAGAAGAACAGACCACGCCCACTCTGTGCAGGGTAATATTTACATCTGCGGATATGGCGCTACTGTAGGATAAGTATTAATGAGAACAAGAGGTGTTGACAGCCATTGGCAGGACATAACTGGATGCAGTTATTCCATTCAAACACGTTGACACGTTGGGTTTCCAATGTTATGGAGCGCAGTGCACAGCTTCTCACTTCGTCTTTTTTGCAGTTGAGACATGTTCTCTCCCCCGGCACCGACACAAGACACGTTTTTAATCAGACCTCGAGGAAAGTTAGTGTGCACAGAACATATCGCGATGGTTCCTCTATGCAAGCCTGTAGCACGCATCTCCATCCCTAAGAGCGCTTTGATTTTTCTTCCCTGTACGCGCGCGCGCTGGCTCGAGAGGCAGGAGGCTGCACGAGCTGTGCAGATGAAAGTGTCTCGTTCTTAAACTTTTATCAAACGAGGTTCCTTCTGGATTAACGTCGGAACAAGAATGGAATTCACCACGACGCAGTGGACGGAAGTGAACGGAGAGGATTTCCCTCTGCACAAGATGTGGGGAAGACTAGAAGGACTTTGTCCGCAGATTGCGTCCCGACCAAGAGAGTGGAGAGCAGCACCGGAACAGGGGGGATGAAGGTCTCTGGTTTGGCTTTGGTTTTATCGCAGCACTCCTAAACTCGTTTATGTAATGATGCGTTGGTTTGTGTTTATTCGGGGGGAATCTGCTGCTGTCTCTCACTGTGACGAGAAGCTCGAGCTGTGTTGCTGTGGGAAATCTTACTGTAAAGTGTAGGATTTATTTTTGTCGTTGACACTGATAGTCAGATCTATTGGATATGAACAACACAACGCTTGCATTTCTTGCAGGATTCAGTTTCTGGGAGATGTGATATTTTGCCACCTTTGAACGATGGTGAGAAAGTTCCTATAACGTTACATTGCTTTGGACCTTTGTAAGTTTCTTTCTTTCTTTATTTACATAGTTGTGTGTCTCTTCTAGTCCGAACAACAACACGATTAGAATGCAAATTCAATAACTGATTTTGCATGTTTAATCTAATTTCCACCTGTTTGTAAGAAAGGTTTGGGTTTGAAATTATGATGTAAGAGTTGATAAATAGAATTGCCACCGGCCGCCTTTAATGTATATTGATTATTAAACATGTATTGTATTTTTCCTCAAATAAAGGACTTTACATATAAATTGTTTGTTGTGTCAGCTGATGCTCATTCATTCACCTTCATAAATTACGTTATAGAAAGGCATCATCTCTCCGCAGTCCACCCAACGACACATAAACTGCTTTATACACAATTCATGTTTCAGTGCATTACACTGAAACGTAATGTGCTTCCCTGTTTGTGTCGATGTCCAGTTATTATTTGGTATCAAATGAAGGAAAACTGATTCGTATCACAGACCCACCATCTGCACCGACAGAGGATGTGAATGTTGGAGGACACCATTGTCAGAAGTCCTTCATGTCCTCTGGCCTCTGCTGTCAATAGGAATTCACCACACAGTGCAGTGAATGAGCCAAGAAGGCAAAGGCTCTGCTGATGTGGAGGCATCGGTTCTGTTTGCCAACTCATAAAGCCTGCACTGCATTTTCCTTGAGTACACAAACTGCAGGTCGGCAACACGTCCACGAGGATGCTCATTGTTGGTTTATTGTTTGCCGGGGGGAGGGGGCCGGGTTGGGGGGAGGGCTACAGTGGTCCTTTCTGTAGTATATTATTAGAGAGGGTGTGTTTAAGCCAGTCCACACACAAAGTAAAACAATTCCTTGATGGCCGAATCAATTATTTGTTAACGTTGAAGAGACTGAAATTAGATGGCAGCCCTCCCTTTTCTGAGGAACATATTTAGAGTTGTTCTCAATCTAAATCTCAAACACCTTTAAAAAGAATCTTTACAGCTCCCACGCTTGTAATTGACCTTTGCAGCAGGCTCAAATGAGTTGACGGGTGGTCCTTTTTTTTTGGAGGCTCAGTAACAACAGGTCAATGGGTTTGTACAAGCAAAACATGAAGCAGGAAACACAAAGAACGACGAGAATTAATGGAAACTCAAAATTTCAATCTTACATTTTTAACCCATTGAGTTTTGAGTTGAGCATGTAGGATTGCGGATTCATGAACCTGAAAGCCAACTGATAAGAATAACCGTAGCCGGGGAGCCTACATTGATCACACTTGTTGTCACCGAAACTGATGTGCGTGGATTTATCGCGGCTCTTATGTGTTAGTGATATTGATACAATTGTAACTATAATAAATGACTCGCTCCTCAAGGTATGATTTAGAGGGCTTGGCCAAAAGGCTCTTCTCCTTCCTCATGTGAACGATAGCTCACTGACGTGAGGAAACCTGAAGTAAGTCATACATTATCCAAGCCTTAACTATAATGCTCTGGTAGTCTACATCAAAAAAGTATTAGTGCCTCTACCCTTTCCCAATGCTCATATGGATTTCTTTCAGGGCATTTTCTGTATGAAATTATGAGTGAATAAATTGCATCTTCATTTATCTTCGAAAAACCCTTCTGTGCTGACTGCGATACTCAGCTCTCAGCGCTTTGCATAATTATATTAGTCCTCTGCTACACCACGAAATTGATTGCCCAGGAAAATGAACCTGGCTTTGCTATAAATTACACCTATGGATCAAAAGAAATGTGTTATTTTGTTTAAAATAGTACCTAATATAATTAGAGCTCTAATTCATGGCAAGCTACAAGTGTGCCTATTACAGTAACAGGGTTTAGAATTTAATCTGTCTACTGGATAAAGAATGGTCCTGTATGGTTTTCATTTGTAATCGTGGACACATTATTTCAGTAAAATAGTCTGTGACTTTTAGATATGAGAGATGGATTGTTGAATGAATAAGTATATTCATACGTTTTAGAATTAAACTTAACCATTCATCCACGGAGCAAAGTTTTAACATCAGTTCCAGTCTTTCCTCTGAAACTTTTTCCTCACATTCAAAATGGATCTTCCTTCATTGGAGGCCTGATCGCTGCCACACAGGATCTTTACATAATGGTTTACTCTGCAGAAATAATATCCTAATAAAGAAAAAATCATTACCGAGAAATGAAATCTGAAATATTAAGGATGGCTCGGAGCATCAATTGACACGCATGTCAGAAGGATGAGGCGGTTTTTATTTTCTATTTCTCTCCTCATCTTTTCAACAAATCCCATTAATTACAATCAAACAACCAAAATGTCTACATCTCTCAAACATCTCTGACTTTTCAAGTCCATTTGTCACAACCCAAGATGTAAATATTTAAATAACTATGACAAACTAATTCCACTTCCCTAAAAGGCTCAATCATTCCCTAAAACCGCTGGGCACTACAGTACGTGTTTTAACAAATGGTATTAAAAACAGGATTAGAACGCCCATCTGTTGGGGACCATTTTCAGCGGTGAATTAAACCACATTTGCTTAATTACAGCATCCAAATAAAATAAACCACGGTATTGAAGCAAGTGCGTGACCGGGGGAAATAGTGTGCAACACCAATTTTATGGTTTATGGACACCAACAGAGGAATAAGATGTATCACTCAAAAAAGGGACGACTCAAAAGCCGGTTCAGTTAGTTGTTGTCTTTGGTCTCCACATTAGAATTATAAAAAAAATGTATATATACGGACTGTCACCAGACATATAATTCAACTCTCCAAATGAAAATAAGCATATTGGCCCGGTGCACACAAATATCAATCTCAAGACTAAAGGTATTGTTGTACCAGAACTCATGTCCGACTTTAACTTTATCAGCAAAGGAACTGTGACATTTAGATAAAATCTGGATTATTATCCATAGATTTACAACTCGATTTCAACGTGTTAGCTCTTTTGAGTAACACATTTTAAGTTGCGGGTAATTAGCTTTTAGTAAAGGTAAATCATATCTTTAAAGCATATAGCTTGGTTGGATATAATAATGTCGCCACAAAAAAGGTACAAATATATTTTATTCTTGTTGTTTTTGTCCCATTCACACAGACTTAACAGATGACTCTAAATCTAAAGCTTTGATGAGATTATGTGTTTCAATATCTAAAAATAACCTACAGGAAACGTGTAAACCTAATGCAAAGACGCATTTCCTACTTCTATTGTTCCCCTTACCTACAGCCTGCATCACAATCTAGAGCACAGTGGCAGTGTGCAAGGTTAAGTAATTCTGCACCACGGAGAAAAGACATTTGACTTAATTTTCTAGGGTGTCTTTTCGCGGACGGAGGTGAGCCCACCTTTGGCTGCGGGAGGAGTGAAGCGGCACACATATCTAGTGCTGGGAGACACAAAATTGACAATGCATTTATCTTTGAATAATGTAAATGTCCTGAGAATACGGCGGCAGTGGTCCTGGCGTGTCCACCGAGGGCGCAGGGCTGTCAGACATTGAGCTCTCTGGCCCTGCAGCAGCATAATGTGGCCTCCGGCTCCCCTGGAGCATCCCGCTGCTCGGCTGTGCTCCGCCTCGGGCCCACATTCCTGCTTCGGCACACTGCACTAGCTCCCCTCTTAATTTGCACCCTGGTAGAAGAGGGAGTTATTGCAGGAAAGTCTGCCAAGAAGAATCGTATCTGCTGCTTCCCTTTAAAGGTGAGGTAGTTAGAGCACAACATATTGAATAGGGGTGTGGATGGTGATGGGGTATTTTCAGTGTGCTCATTTAAAGATATTAATATTTCCTTATTGAAACGGCCTTAAGCGTTCAACGGAATCTGCGTGATGCCACTACACATTTCCAGTGTTACAATAGCTTCAATTATTTTAAGCAGTTGCCTTATCTTCAGTGGTTCCATGAATCCTGTGAGCTATGTGTCCAAGCAATGTGCAGCATGGTGACTATAACATGTGCGGTTTAAAATGGATGGTTCCTGGCAGGCTGACAGTGCTGTTCAGTGAGGCAAAGTGCCAGTAAATTGTTTGTCTTCAGCAGTGCTGCCCTATAATTCTTCTGGGATCCAATGGTATTGTGTTTGCCAAAGAGAATAATGATAGATGGGATAAAATCAAACAAGGGGATTTTTGGGATGCAGTCCGACCACTCGGCATAACGTGAATACATTTGTGTCCCGAGGAACGAGGCCTGCAATTGTTGGTGCTTGTGTCCCTCGTGCGTCTTGCCCGTCCCCGAGCGAATAACTGATTTCACATGGGTCATTGTGCAAGAATTTATAGATATTGTCCCATTTTGTTGTACAACCACTCCCATTTTATTAGTTTATTATTATTACCTTGGAGGCAATGATGCATCTTAAGCTGTATAAAGTGCTTGACCGCAACGTCTCCAGTGCTGAGGCGTAAATGTAAATGTGCAATCTGCCTGCTCAAGTGTCCTGTTGGCCCAACAACAGGAGCAGGTCCCCATCTGTTCTCTCTCAGGAGGGCCCAGACAATGCATTTCCCCCGCCAGACCTTCCCATTTGCTGGAGCAGAGGTTCCCCAGCACTTTCTAAGGTTAGAGGCAGGGTAAGCGCTTCCACCCTGTGTTCACCGTTCTCTGATCGGAACTCCTTGGTCCTTTTTTGCAGATAGAGTTGGGCTAATTTTTTGTTGCTGAGTAATATTTAAATGTGCAGCCCTTGGCTTTTGTTGCTGTTGCTGCAGTTCCGCAGGACGCGAGAAGGGAGAGGGGAGCGTGGCTGTCAGTGCGGTGTGATTTGTTGCAAGCCCGGCCTTGCCAACTGTGAGGTACTGAGGTGTGACCACAGAGATGCCTAACATCTCCAGTTGCCTCAGGGCCAGCCAGTCAATTACACAATAGTGTCTACCCTGAGAAATGGCATGTGCTCAATAATGGACCAACGGCAAAGACAAAAAACACATTTCAGAGCAGTTTGCACCAATGACCAAACCATTAATGGAATATTCTGGGTCAGATATTATCATTTTGTCATATGTGAAAATGCTTGAATGCATCTGCGTTTTGTTTCCTCACAAAATGTTATCATAGGAGCAACATTTTGATTACTTTGTGGACTTCAGCTGTTTATGAGGACCATGTGTGGAAAACTCTGAGGGTTCCTGTTCAAAGAAATCTACCTCTGCTTTGTGCGGCATTTTATCGCGTGGATGCAGATGTGCTTTCTGTTGGACCCTTGCACCTCATCCATTACCCTCTGCCTGCCAGAGAGATAGTGGAGAGTGAATCCATTCAAAAGGACCAAAGAAGAGCCTGCTGCTCAACTGAACTTTGTGTGAACTAAGCTCAACAGCGGGTTACATGTATCAAAAACATAAGTAATTTCTACTCACTGCTCTGGCCTGTGTTTCATACAGATTGCAACTTTCAACACGTCCGGCATCCTCGTGTATCAATCTGTCAATCTGCTATTCCTCAGAGCACTGTATCCGTCTCCAAAGATTTAAGAGGGACTAAGACTGAGCTTGGAATTTTGTGGCTATCTTAAATCAAGATTTCACAGCGCTGTCTGTTTAAATATATTTACAAATATAACGACAGTAGACAGGGTGGCTTCAGTGATGTGGATATAATCGTATATCGTATATATAACGTATATAATCAGGATGAATTGTTATTTCATCATAGTCAATTTCTTTGTAGAAAATGAAATTGTATGTTTGTGTTTTACAGAAGAAGAGACAAAGGATGGGAACGGAATGTACTTTTTAGCAATGGCAATGTGATATTTTCTTATTAATTTTCTAAAACGTCATATGTCAGTTGCATCTTGTTGTCATAATGTGAATATCTGACATCATCTATTACATATTACAATTTCTGGTGACTCACACGATCACTATCACAAAGAATACATACAGGCAGATTCATTACCAACTACTGAAGACTGTTATGTGGATTGTCCTGAAAATATGTTTCACAGCAGAAATTGGGACGTTTTTGCTTTATAAGAAATGGCTCACAGGAGAGATTGATAAGGGAAACTGAAAGGTTGACATTTAGAGTACGAAAAAAAGTTTTTTTTGTGCTTCTAATGATAATGGCAGTCAGACTCTGGCACTATAGACCACTTAGACCATAGGTTGTTATATAAAAAGTCTGTGGACACAATTTAATTTCTGTCAGCGGTCCGGCTCCACAGCCACAATGGATTTATTTTATGCCCTAGCCTCTGTCTCCCACCGAGCATCTGTGCGAGCCGCAAACACGGTTTCTGCACAGCCTCGTCCTATCTTCCACCCGCTGCCTCTGCCCTTAAGGTGCATTTCATCCACAGAAAATGAAGTTATATCTGAACTTCGACCAATAGTCTCGCTCGCTGTGGGGAAAGCACTGTGCAGCTCGCCTTAGTATGACCGGGCAGCACCAACTGCACATGAGTCCATCAATCTCTTCTCTGTTCTCCTCTAATGACTGCAAAAATAACCATCTTCCCCCAGATATGCTGATATGAAATGCGCTCTTTCTTCTTTACTTATTTCGGCTCTTTCTCATTCGTATTACAAATGGCGGCGATCACACACGTTATTGCATCCTCAGAACTCTTGTCCAGAAGAAGCATGTTGAGGGTTGGATTAGGTCCAAAAGGGTCCCACGTGAAAAATGTGTTGCTGACAGCCAGCAGAGTGATGTGTTCCTGGTGACTGACAGAACTCTCGTCCGGTTGGACTGTCGGGAAAATCTTGTGATTTCTTTTTGGGAAGTGCTGACGTTCAACTTATTTACTCAAGTGTTAGAGGAATATGATGCTGGTAGCAGTTTTGAGCGTAATGTATTGGAGTACTTATGAGCTTAAGTGTGAAGGCAATCAAAGCCACAGGAGTTGTAGTTGCTACTGACGCGAGTGCTGGTTTGGTGGAGAGAAACAAATTGTTATTGTTTTTACAGAGCAATGAAGCTGGAAGCATTGAACTGGTTTCGACTTACCTGGTAGCTTCTTGGTGGAGACCAAAAACAGAGCTAAAAGATGAATAAATGACTTACATTTATCAGAAGACCAGAGACATTACTTCAAAATACATTTAATATTGCTCAGAATGGGCTGTTTATTAAAAAAAATAACTGTTTGCCAAAAAATTGTTATGGCGTGGAAAGCACTAGTAAAATGTTTTCTGGTTGGCTGGTTAGACTGAATTAACAGGAAGCCATGAAACATGGGGATTTCACTTCCGCAGTCACTCGATTCTGCCAAAGTCACTCATTTCTCCCTCAGCAACATTTCTCCCTCGGCCTGCACTGAGCTTGGTATCTCATTAATTTAATTCAGACAAAGAAACAGACCAGCAGAGAGTCAACGGCAAAATCCTTCAGCGACTCCTCCTTCTCTCCGTGTCTCCTGTCTGCATTGGTTGTTTCCATCTGCTCGTCACGTGGTGTGGGAGATGCACCTAAGAGATAGTCTGCCCTCGCAGATCGCTTTTCCTAATTACAATTTAATGATCGCAGTTCTCTTTGCTATTGTGTCGTGTATAGCTCATGAATGAAACATTGTACTTGGTGGCATTACTTACATAGAGTGGCATACATACAACTACAAACGTTTCCTAAAGCTTGCCGCAACAAATAGAGGCCAGTACAATAAAATCTCAGTCACTGCCTTTGAAAACACAAAGGCACTGACTGACATTTTATGGATTTTCCAAAGTCAAGGGATATTTGTTTTTAGGGGTGATGCATTGTAACAAATTGTGTTATTTGTAGGTTCAAAGATTTAATTAATGCAGAAAGTAGCCCAGCTTGCTCCAGTAGTTTCTAATTCTGTTGTGTGCACGTTTTTTCCCCCCTACCACCAACTCTCATTTCAGACCCTGTCACTCCCTCCTGCCGTGCAGTAAGGGCACCTTCACACACATGTGACCGGTGCCCGTCGAGGCCATATACTGAACCTGGGAAGCGCCGTGTTGGGTCAACCGCAGAGTTCACTTGCATGGAATGGAAGTAGGGGTGTAACGATTCATTCACTGAATCGATTAATCGATTTATATTCCTGCGATCCAACTGAATCGATTTGTGCTCCACAAATCCTTATTCCGGACTACATATATCGATAACAAATCGATTGAAATGGTACATAATCGATTATATCGATACTTGGAAACTGCACATTGGATTTAAGTACAAAAACGGTATGGATGTGTGTTTGTTTGTTTGTTTTTTAGCACTTTAGACACGTTAAACGTTACTCGATTCAGGCTGCCTGTCTGTGACGTCATCAGTACGCAGCGGCAGCCGCGCGAAACTCTGAACAACAACAAAACACGGCGTGGAGGAGACGACTGCGAGCGAGACATTTACAAACCAACTTATGGATCCAGCGCGTGGAAACATTTTGGCTTTTGCAAACACGTCGGTCGCTGTTTGTAGAATATGTAGAAGCCAAATAAAAAACCACGGAAACACGACGAATCTTTCCGGCCATCTACTAAGGCGCCGTGGGATGAAACAACGCCGACAGTCAGGACCTCTAGCAGCGTCACCGCTGCAGCAGCAGCAGGTAACTCCAGCTCTGCAGACACCTCAGGCCTCGCCAGCACCAAACGCAACATCACAGTAACAATTGGCAAGTTTATCTGTAAAGACATGCGGCCCTACAATGTGGTTGAAAATCCGGGGTTCTGTGAATTGATCCAAACATTGTGTAATTATTGTGTAATGTTTACATTGAAAATGGCACTTGATTCAAATAGAAGGTTAATACATTTGCCATTAATTGTTGTTTGCTTGTTTATAATATCCAGAATTAATTTAAACCTGATTTCCTTAAAAGAAACAACAGGGATCTCAGAAACTTTGCCTGTAAAGTTACTGAATCGATTTCAAGTCACTGAATCGAATCGAATCGAATCATTCTAAATTAACCCAGATCGTCCAAGAATCGAATCGGCAACCATGAATCGCAATTCGAATCGAATCATTGTTAAAATGAATCGTTACACCCCTAAATGGAAGTAAATGGTTGGCGATTATCTGCGTAACCCTTTCCCAGCAACTCACCTGTTTCCCTATTACCTAATCAGCCCTGCAGATCCCCAACCATCTACACTCCCTGTCATGTTTGCGTCTCTCCTAGCTCTGGTCCCATGTGCCGGATCTTTAGATTGATGATTCTCTGCTCACCTGCATTTTACCTTAATATATTTCGATTTCCTGTTTTAGGGCTCAATATCTCTGGATCTATATTTGTTTATCTTGTTTACTGTGCATTTGATTTATTTAGCAATTACTGTCTACCACAAATATTTTTGATTTGATATTTGACATGTCATATTAAAGTCCTACGTTGATACTAACCTCATCCTACTTGTAAGGAGTGAGACCATGTTGCCACAAACGGCATAAATCACTACAGTGATGTGTGGAGCGAAGGAACCTTCTCTGTTAGCTTGCATGCACTAATATTGGCGCTTAGCGATCTTAGTCAGAGTCCTTGATTATAATAAGGTTGTAAATGGTTTTACACAGAAATAGACAAGAAACTCTTTGTTTCTGTTACTTTGTTCAAGGTTGTTTGTAAAAGACTATTCAGCTCAGGGATCATTGTTTTGGTGATGAGTAGTTGAAAGCTACATATGTATTTTTGGGGCATTATGTGTGTGGAAGTGCTTCCCCACTTCTAACTACATAGTTGATCTTTGAAATATCCTTTCATTGTATAGTATATAATACATTCAACCCTTAACAGACAAACACTTACTCTCATACTGTGTTTATGAATTCATCAGTGTAAGACAAGATGATGAATTCTAAGATGGAGGAACTTTTATGAGGTGAATTGCAGGTAAGGGTCATTAGAGATGAATAACGGTGATCTAATGAGTTTAAGTCTCCACCTTTGTCCAATATTGGGCTATTACCTTATGCACAACTAGCTTTTTAATGATCTTGCCTTACAGCCTTTAAAACAAATTAGCTAAACTTACTCTGACCTCAATATCTCTTTACTCTCAGTGTAATTATCAGCAGACAGACGTTCATGGCTGTTCATGTTAAAACAGCTGCTAATATTAGCTGGTTCCAAGCACCTTTGTGCGCCTGTGACATGAGCATGAATGGCCAACTTCTCTGACAAGCTGTGCATGGTTTTATTAGATTTTATGATATTAGAGCTTTTGAAGTGCAACAGTCTTCACAAATTTTTTCTCTCGAGTTTTCTCTGTCAGTGTGTTTGTGCTCCTACCTTCTCTGTAGACTAAATGCAACTTTCTCTAATTAAAATCACAGTTGATACTTTAACCAGGCCTAATGCGAGCTGGTAAACGTGTTTTCGCTGTGGGATTTTGTCCATTGTTTCTGGCTCGAGGAAACAACGAAGTCATGACCAACGACGTCCGGTTTGCCGTGGCCTTGGTGGTCTCTGGACTATTGAGAGGCAACAAACAGCAGGCAGTTATTTAAAGCCTGGGGACGTAACCCGTCGCAGGGCATTTTGGCATTTTCATCTCCACAGAAACTTTGAGTCATGTCACAACCGCTGAAGGAAACTAGCGCTGTAAGCGTGCCAAATTATTTTAGACATTGGAACAAAGGAGGTGAAATCAAAAGCTTCTCTCTGACTGTATTAGTTGTGTCTTATCTCTTTGTTATGCATTAGAGAGGACCACAGGAGCCGGACCCCCGTTTACATCATTTCATTTAGTTTGAAGGGTAAAGTCACCGGAAACATGAAAGACGGTTATCCAACTCCCATTGTTTTTACGGGGCGCCTGTATTTATTCACATTTCTCTTTAACTCTGAGCGCAGGGGGAAATTATAATTAATCTGTTAATGACAGTCGGGGCTGTCATAAGCTTGGGGAGTATATAATAAATTGCTGTAATAAAAATTAAGATTGCATGCATCATTGAGGCCTTCAGAGGGTTTGTTTAATGTAGTTACAAAAACGGTAGCAGCTGATGTGGCGTCCACTGCTCTACCAGGAGGACGCTAATATCTGAGTGACACTTAACCTGCTGTAGCTCAACCACAGCCGACGGATGTGAAGGGAAACCTAATGAGTTTTTCCTACGTTTCATTTTGAGAACCACTGAACTGGATGGCCTGGTTTGTTTCTGAAAGGCAAACACTTGCATCGTTCAAGGGAAATTAATTAGACCCCCCCCTGCATATCTTCCCAATTCAAAATGCACGGAAAACGATTTATTATCGCCCGCTGCTCTAGTCAATCAATGGCTGGTCGTTGTTTCATGAGGCTCAAACTTTAGACAAATCACCACATGCTCTGAAAAGTCACACGAGGGTTAAAGGTTGGCTTGTTCACTTCTCCCTCTTCCCCTTAACTGGTACATGAAAGATGCTGCGTCGCCTGTAACATTCTCTCCAAGGGGCGCGGCGCGCAGCAGCAGAGGACTCCCTCGTCTTTGACGCGAGACAGAGCTTCTTCTGTGGTGCAGGGTTCAATCGGAGGGGAGACCTCGACTTCTGCCCCACAGGAACACCCAAAAAAAATCATTAGCGTGAGAATTATTATTACATTAAATGTCATTTGGCTGAGGCTTTGATCCAAAGCGACTAACATTGAATTTCTAACCCATGGATTTACATTTTTTCAACCCGTCCCACACAGTGTGTGGTGTGCAGCTGTAAGGGCGCATTGGGTGTCTTGCTCGGGGACACTTTGACACGGGACGTGGAGCAGCCAGGGTTTCGAAACTACCACCTCGTGGTTCCCGGCGCACCCTCTCTGCTCCACGCGGCACCGTCGCAATCTCTTCGCTCCGCCTGACAAGGACGCGCCTTCACCTTCCTTTGCCTTCACCAATTATCATTTCTGCTCTATAGTTCAACGTCAATCTGCTGACATGCCAAACAGAGGCTGGCTAACCTTTTTCCTGTCTAGTCAGTGTGTCACCTCTTCTGGGCGCCTTCAACCAGAAATATTTGACAAGAAAGAGGCTTGGGGCCTTATCTTTGGTTGTGTTGTTTGGGACACACGGGGCCCCGTTTGGGGGCTTAGCCTGCGGGCAAGCTGGTGTATTGCACTTGTATCCTGACACCAGTTGACACAGCATAGTTGCCCCGGTCACCTTACAAAAACATTGCTCTTTCTCCCAATGAACCAACTGAACAATACCATGTTTTTTGTTGACAAAACTCCCAATTGTCTCATTGATTTTGTGGTGAACTTTAAAGCAGAAACATCCACGTCCCATATAATATTTATTGAGTAACAAACCGTCAAACCTAAAACGTTGAAATGCAAGGATGTGCTTTTAAGGCCTGGGCTTAGTAGAAGTCTGTGGCTGAAACATAAAACCTGTGAGGTGACTCTAATAGGGCCTCAGTGGAAGGTAAACGGCGGCAGCAGCTCCTCTACTGTGATTCATTCCAATTGTTTTGCTGGTTTGTTACCTTTCCCTCAAAGAGCCGATCGCTCCCGTGGCTCCCACAACAATTATCACCCGCTTGTCTCTGAGCTCATCTGGTGACACTGCGTTGAAGTCTGAGCATCTTTTCTCATCCTCCTCTTCCTTTTAATTCATTGTTTTTTCTGTATTGGTTGTATGTAAACCTGTTATGAATCCCCAACCGACCATGAAAGAAATGATAGTAGCAATCGGCTTAATTTTCCAAATTAGGTGAAATTTTATCATTCTTGCTTAACTCCTACCCGTGATTAATGGCTGTGATTGAAATAGGCAAAATGTTGTGTCAATTGCTTTCGATGTTAGATAAAAAAAAGCTTTGTTTTGTTGTCAGCAGTCAGGTGTGAAACGAGAAACATTGACAACCGTTACACAGACAAAAACTATAACGGGTTAAGGAAATAATACAGATTCAGATCTCAATAACGGGAGCACATTCAATTTATTTGTTGTAATTTCAGTGTCACCTAAAGGTAGTGAAAAATCTTCTTCAAGGACATTTTTATATATTTTATTGGAATAAAAACAACATCCGTATTCATCATTTACATTCCTTATGTTTACATTCATAATGACCGTTTTGGTGGCCTTGAAGGATTGGGCTGTCAGTCTTGCAACTGGGCAACGTTCTTAGATTTAGGGACTTTTGGATCTGGTGCTGTTAGCTAATGATATTAAAAAAGAGTTGGGGGCTCTAGGCTTGATTTTGCTGAATTTTAGAATCTAGCCTAGTGTCTTACCAACCCTTACTTTAAAAGTTTGTATGAGAATCAAACAGGCAGTGTATACAATCACACTACACCGAAGGAGCTAGAACTACCAATTGACCCAAACCCTTTCATACATTTAGGGAAAATATAATCATTCTTTTTAATTACTGCACCTAGGCACTCTATTAAAATTCTAATTTTCCTCATCCACCTCGATTGATCTGTTCACAGTGGGAGGTGGCAAAATGCACTGTATAATATTCATGCTGGTGCGCCTTGGTTTTGCTGCGTGTCAGAAGCCATCTTGCAGCGAATCCCTCACCCACCTTGAAGCGCAGCCTGTGGAACTGATGAGGTGAAGAGCATTGCTCTGCAGCTCCATGCTAGTAATCACAGGACTGAAGAAACACATACATCATCTGCCACACAGGTTGGCATGGCGAGTGAAAAGCCTTCACATCACGTAAGATGTTGGACAAATGACGGCCATACGTGTGTTTGTCTCCTCACAGATGGCTGTGCATCTTCAGTCAGGAAAAAGCTGAGCCTGGCACTTATCCCCCTCCCCCCAATCCACTGCTCCCTCTTCCTCTCTTCCTCTAGCAGTCTTCTTTTTTTGCCTCTCCTCTGCAGAAGGTTTTATATTGGCAACACAGTTAGTGCCCTCCACGGAAATAACAGTGGAAAAGATGACATAAATTATTTGCCGATTGTTTGACACATGCAGGGCATTGTCCTTGCTATAATCATCAGCACTCTGTCACCTGAAGGTATGAACGGTGCCACGGCTGCTTTGTGTCTCTGTGCTAAACCTCTGTTCAGGGCTCCCGTAAAATGGATACGATGCACTTATCATCCAAGCAGCAGGGAGGAATGTATCTCTATCGTGCGTCTGAATTTTAGGGCTTTTATTTATCTGCAAAGACAACGGAATAAAACACAAAGGCAACTAAGTAATTTAACCAAAATGGTAACTACACGGACACCGCGTTGGTTGGTGGGCACACATTGCATTACCAACAAGGTTACACGCATTAAGGAGCCTGTCTCGGTTGTTAAAGCAGTAGTAAATATTTAATATCATGAACTCAAGAGTAAAGGCAGGGACAGATAACCAGCTGTGATGTTAAATAACCCTCTTTTAATGGCACTGAAGTCTTCTTCCCCCGTGCACTGCTTTAAGTTATAAAATGGCCATAACTGGGCTTTTCCAAACCATCAGTCCTGTCAAGCCCTCTGAAGTTTTTGTCTTTCTTTTGCAAAACCATGTTAGAAAAACCGTACTCGACACCGGTGTAAAAACATTGCAGAGGAAATGTATTAAACACTTGCAGGTAGGAGACAGAATTCATGGATCAATGCTATTTAAAGGTTTTCTCCTCCGCCTCTGAATTATATGAGGGAAGATAACACACACTAAAACAGCGGGTTTCTGGGCAAACTCAAGAGCTCTGCCTCAATCTGAAATATAGGTCAACATGTTGTTCAGGACATACATTTTTACTCTATGAGTTTCCACTATCAGGATATTTACATGCACATTTCATCCCAAATCCTTCTTCAATGAAAGTCAATGTTTGGCTGCAAATAAATGAATATAATCATAACTTTGAAAGATTTGCTTTAGATCACATACATGAGATACAGCCTGAAAGCCCCACAGTTTCACTGGGTTCAACTGGTTTTCTCTAGCCTGTCTATGATGTGTAAATACAGTTATGTAAATATAAATGAAACATGCTCAGTGTATTCACGGACCAATAGAGGGACTCCAGAAGGTTCTAAATACTCGCACACTGTATGCGATGATCAACTGACTGTGAGAAGGAATGCCACAGCTGGTTGGCGCTGCACAAGATTTTGCATATTTGAATTTTGCCTGCATGTTTCTGTACATCATCAGAAAAAAGTGAAAAACTCAACCGACTCTGTTAAATCTCTCCGGGCCTGCTCAGCACTTTGCATTAGTAATAAATGCCACCGCACATATAAACAGAGTTTCCCAGTCTTCTTTCCCTGGGCAATGCTGATCCAGTAACAATGGCGGCTGCATGCATGGGAGACGGCGAGTAAGAGACCCTGAGAGAAAACATCGTCAGTTTGTGTGCAGAAGTGTTTGCTTTGAAATAGCTTGCCAACGTCAGAGGAAACACAATTTAGTTACCCAGCGTAAATGCTATTGTTATTAAATTGTGGCTGGTGATGCATTGCAGTTCGTATGAAGCATCCACATGAAAGAAAATCTCCAAGTGGCTTGTTTTCAAAAAAAGGCTCGGACACGTTGCGTGCACAGTACACAACGCATTATAGTGCATAGATACAAGGCATAGTGCTGGATCAATAGGTGATTTAGCTAGATGAACAATGATGTGCAGCTCAGTGCAGGAAAATACAACGGTCCCTCCTCATGAAAAATGCTCGTTATCAATGGGGGAGGTGTTTTGTCTAGATGTAATGAGATACTGTCGTGCTGTGGTACAGTGCAGAACAAGCAGAGCCACCCCTATGCAGCCTGTACCATTCTATAATGTCCTTGCCCTTGATCAGTTTCCCCTGCCTTCAATTGCACTGAAACCCATTATAAATTAATCACCTCGTCTTGCAATTTGCATAAAACACACACAGCACCATTTCCATTCACCTCTATCTATGAACTGGATTAACTGGAGAAACTGCATTAAATGGCACATTAAAGAAGAGGAAGCGGATCTGCAGCAAAGGGCGGTGATTCGGCAACAATGGCAGCAGAGCAATGGCTGTGAGCAGTGTAATTAGTGTATGCCTTGCAACCTTACATGGGGAACAGCTCAGCATGCGTGTGGCAACAGAAAGAGAGGAATTTCTCCCATGAGTCCCACCGGTTCCCTCCTGTTTCCTGTAATTTCATCTGCATAACGCATTATGATTTAGCGACCGTGGTTTTTGTGTTTTGGTAAAATCTCCGCATACAGGTTTATGTTGAGATTCTGAAAATGATTTACTTGTCTTATCTTGTGTGTTTATTTTGGCTGCACAAGGCAGTGAGATGTGTACATGCTTACTTAAATTACAACAGTTTTGCACTGAGATGAGGTAATCAGCTATTTGAAAATGCCTAGCCATTACTCAGACTACAAGGAGCCAGTCAAGACAATAAACTTAACTGAAGGACTGAAGATTGATCACAGAGTTTTTATTTAGACAAACAAGACTTAGAGAAAAAGGCAATTCATCTGATCTGTCCTGGTGTATTTTCCCTATGAATCAGCAAAAACATCCCTGACTTTGATTACAAAAAAAGGGAATAAATCATGTGATTAAGTTGTCAACAACAACATGTGAGATTTGCACACACACTTTTTCCGTTACCCATATAGAAAAATACTTTAATCTGTACATGCTCTGCTTCGAAGTTCCTAATTAATCTAGCTTTGCACTACTTTACACTCGCTCCCTGAATCCTAAGCAGAAAAGGAACGTTGCATCCGAAACCAATAATCTGTTGCGCTCACCGATGTTGAAGACAATTGTTTTTGTATCCGCTCGGAATAATATTTCATTTGTAAAATTGTACAGCAGTCGCTAAAGTTCTTCAAGAGGAAATTAATTTGTCACAAAACTCCTAAATATGTGTGGAAAAAAAGAGGAGCCTGCATGCAGTGTAATTATGAAATGATCCGGCTGTGTAATGGACTTCGGGCTTGTGAAGCCGCCCGCCCAATCTAGTTTGGCAGAGAGGAGCCGATATTAACAACACGACAGTAGTTATTCTCCCAGTGCTTTCCTAAATGTCACAGTTTGCATTTGTCAGATTGCAATGCATCACTTGGAGGGGGGTGATGGGAAACCCTCCGAGAGCAACCTTGAATGGCAGCCAATCGGCACGGGACCAATGGCCTCCCATTCCTCTGCTCCGCTGCACTGCTGCTGCACTCTATAGTATATTTAAACGCGTGCCCACACCCAAGACGAGGAGAAATAGCACCTGACCCCTCGAAACCAATACCCTCACAAGCAAAGGAGGGGGGAAATTGTTTAATGAAGATGGATCACGGTGATGGCTTTACGTTTCATTTCTTAACAGCGGGCATACGGCTTTATTACAGCTAGTCCTCACCTCTGTGCTCTTCCTCCCAGACGAGGCTCACAGGAGGTTCTGTGTACTCGCTTTGGGTTGGTTTTAGTGGCTTTTTTAGGGGTGTGTGTGCACGTGCGGCGTCCGTTAGCCTCCTGAATGTTAAAATCCCCCTGCATTGTAGAACTTGCTTAGCTGGCTGGTCAACAGGGAAATGTTGACAATTCAGCCCATTCCATCTGGACACATTCTTCCCGGTCTAGCTGCTCTGTGAGGTCTCCTGTGAAATGATGTCCTCTATCAGCAGTGAATGTCACGAGCCCCTACACCATTACTGCAGAATAGGATCCCCACAGACTGTGTGTGGAGAGAAAGGGATTCAACACATATCTTTGCTGCTTTTTTTTTTACTCTTTCCTTCCCCCAAATGCTAGAATGTAAAACGATTCCAAGCCATAAGCCGCGCCTTCTCTTGAATGAACGTGAGCTATCTGCATTTTGTCACTAGAAAACTAGTAGAAGTAGTAAATCACTGTTTCAGATAATGCGCTTGTTTTGATTAAGGTGGAAGTCTTCACTAAACAAACTAGTTTGTACAAAGTGTCGTCTGACACAACCCGGTCTCACAGCAAAATGTGTGATAGCTGCATTGGTCCACAAGGGAAAACGTAGTATTGTCACAATTTTGGGGACAACAAAATTGTGACAATACTATGTTTTCCCCTGTGGACCAACACTGCTATTACACATTTTGCTGTGAGACCGGGTTGTCTGACAGCATCAGAAATTGTTTACGGAACTGCCCTTTAATTCCTTTTACACAAAACTGTTAATCAAGATGGGATGTACTATTATAACCAGTATGAGTATTACTTTTAGGCTGTAAAGTTACATCTTAATTACAAATCAATACTTGAATCTAACCCTCAACAAAATGGAAGTAGTTGAGAGAAGAGAGAATATTGTTTGTTTTTTTTCATTTACGGTCTCAGTTTGAAGATAGCAGATATGAGCAAAGCACTTCATATGTCTTTAATTCATTTTTTATGAAAACCATATTTCTTTTTATGAGCGAACTAAAGTAATATTAATTTTAAAAGAAGTACACACATAGCTTCACTGCTACCAGTTTCATCACTAGTCAGTGTTTGACCATAAATGGACCTGATGCAACAGTCCTACTTAACTCTCAATTCACATTCTTTAAATAAAAAAAGAAAACCTTGTCTTGTGTGAGATGCTGAAATTTTGTGCACAAGCTCTGATAAAACGTGGGTGAAAAGCATTTAAAAAAGAGGGTCATGCAAAAAGAAGCAGCTGCACTGCATCGTGCTATAAATAGCAGGAGCTTTGCAGCGACCAGCCGAGGCTTAAAGTGCCTTAAACCATATTATACATTATGATTTAGTCGGGTCTCTAGACTATGGGATTATAACATGCCCAGTTGTTGATTATTTGTCAGTATGGCAAACACTTGACTCATACCCGTCATCAGCTCACTTGCATACAGAGCAATGGACGTCTGAACTGAAGCAGAACTCTGCACTTGTGAACCCTGGAGCAAAGGCCGAGGGTTCAGATAGACAACAAGACCCTCGGGCAGAAAACCTGAACCCTTCCTACCTTCAACCACAAACATTGAGTGCAGCAGCAGCAGCAGCACGTAATCTTCCTCAAACTGAGCAACGCAATAGTTGAGTTGAATATTTGTACATCATGGACAGGTTTTAATCCGCTTATGGCACCAAACATTCTGAGGATTTGAGGCGCCGCTGCAACAAATTCAATTTCACTGCGGTGCCTTTTAAATGAAAGGTAATGGAAGTTTCAAGTCATCAAACAACTCGGAACTTTGTCTACTTGTCAACCATATTTGTCTCTTATAAAAATGATATATGAGTCTCTTAGCACGCGGCTCGCTGGTCTTCATTAGGTGGTTACCATCAAATAGTGATTGTATCATCACATCGTACCACAACATGCTGGCCCCTGACTCTATACATTTATGAATTTCAATACTTACAGGAGAAAAGAATACTTAGAGGAACAATTAACGCCGGACTAAATTGAGTCTGAAATGCCCGTGGTTCACCATGTCATTGATGCACGCTGTCAGCCAATTGCAGCGTCTGAGAGATTGGGAGGGTCAGTGTGTAATGTCCATGCGATGAGTTATGCTGCTTTACGACTTCCATTTGCCCCAGTGTGCGGGCGGCTTTCCCACTGGTCTCCACTAATGTCGTCTCTCTAATGTTGCCTGCTGCAGCAGGGGAGGCTAATGTAAATGGAGATAGTGGAGCCACTTTGGTGAGAATTAAAACCTGACGGTTGATGATAATAATTCAATATAGCTCAACAGAATCGCTTTATATCATGTTCAGCAGGATTATGAATTAGTAATTAATAAAACACAGACGTACTTTGTAATCAAAATATGAGCATTGGATGTTGCACTGCTGGATGTAGTGGCTGCAGTACAGGATCAAACAAATAATCATCAATAACTTTTTACTACTTAATGTTATGCTCCTTGATTTGATCAAATCTGTCTGTTTTCTCCCCAAAAGCCACAAAAGTTGCCACAAAAGCCCCTGACCTGAACACTTCTTCACCTCTCATGCACAATCTTCGTACACAATCTCCTCGGATCTGTCTTTCACTCTGAAACATCTTCTTAACCTCCCTGGCGGTGGCGCCGTACGTTATTTTTGCATAGATTTTCTCTTTCATGGGGAGTACTACAGTGAAGGTGATGGGTTAATCGCCGTGGAGGCTCTTCTATAGGTGAACCAGAGGAGTCATTAGGAGTCAACCCCACAGTGTCATGGTGCTGTAGGCTCTGGCCGTGTTGTGCTTCGGAAGCACAATAATTGCAGGAAGCGGGTGACCCGGCTAAATCACGCCAGTCTGGGGCAGCAGACAGGAGTTGGACTATTCGTGATAGCCGTGATGCCTAAGTGCATTTCCTCCGCCGTGCCCCCCCCCCCCCCTTCTGATCCGGCTGTCCCTTATATCAAAGATGTTCTGTTTGTGTTTGGAAATCAATTGATATTGTGCATGATGAATGACCTGTTGGCAGACATGCCCCCTCTTTGGAGTGGAGTCAGAGGTGGCCCGGTTTAATGGATAGCTTGTCGGCAGGGAAACTAAATGTGTGACTATACGGGAGGATGAATATGTGATGTTTGCAACTAGTGGAGGGCGGCGTCAGCATACATTTATGTCATGATAGCTCCAGTGAACATGAGTATGATGAGTGGTGGGACGTAGTCTTTTCTTCAATTCAAACTACCCTCAGATGGAATCTAATTCACTTCACGTCTTGCATAAAGTCTGCAGGTATTGAATTTAAAAAGCCCGAGATTAATCTGTTTTGCAAAAACACAATGTGAGTTGTTGCACAAAGCGTGCTTATTTTCCACACGTTTGAAAGCTGTCATCAACATGACGCTTCGCAAATATTGCCTGTTTAGACCGTTCAGTTTAAGGCATGAAATAGGTGGATTATTAGGCGCTAGAGTGCTTTTTAATGGACCAGCTAGTGCTTCTGCCTTCAGATAGTCTGGGAAGTATAAGACAGATAGGTGGTCTAGATTAGATAAAGCTGTGTGTGTGTCTTCCCGCTCTTATACAAATAGGGAGAGCCTAGCAATAGCCATCATCTGAACGTGCACTTTCATCCTGGTGCTGTTTTTTGGCCTCCAGCGATGGGAGTGGATGACCTTTTACTGTCAACTTCCAACATGACAAATTACAGAGGCTGGATGACCGTGTTTTTTAGGAATGCAAGAGTTCACTGCCTGGTCAGGCCGCTAGCAGGGCAGTGGACCCCTACAATGGAGACAGATGTATTAATTGATAGATAATAGTCATAGATATATTGGCTGGCGGACTCCGTATTTTGAGGACAGAAATGTGATAGCCAAGGAAATCTTAAAAGAGTTTTGCTATCCCCTCCCCACAGGGGATGCCGGCGAAGTGCAGACCTGAGCAGAAACTAGATCATGTACCTAACATCAGAGCAGTAGACCCCTGTGATCAGCCTCCACGCTGCTTCCAGAGGCTTCGTCTGAATATAAAGACGGCTACAGAGAACGGTACAAGCATGTGCTACTTGTGTGTGTGCGTGTGTGAGTTTTCCTTCCCAGGCTCGTGTTGAAAGCTGAGAGTGTGTAGGTGACGTGTCTTGGCTAGCGATGCAGTGGTGGCCCTCGCGTTCTGCTCCGCTGTGTGACGTCGATTGCCTGTTTAATTGGAGATCGGCTTGGCCGAATGCAGGGCGAGCTTTGCTTTCTGGTCCGTGCCATCCATTCAGCACACTCACTTGCAACCACATCAGTCACCGACCTGTCGGTTTGCCCAAACAGCTAGTATGTATTTATTGTACTGATTATACTGACTTTCCAAAAGCTTGCCTCTTAAGATGCACATCTGATGCTTAAACTGATTCCCAGCACCTCCTGCCAACGGCTGCAGTGAGGTCATGGATATTTTTAGTGCTAACCACAGTGACAACTGCATGATCAGGGTCATTGGTAGTCGCAGTGAGGGCTCTTCTTCTTCCCATCAGATGTGCAGCCACGTGGAAATCATTACATGTTTACTTGCTGTGTTCATTCTGCGTCACACAGATTGGATCATTACATATTCCTCATTTGCTCAACGACACTACTGTGATATGCAAATGCTCATTGTAATGGATTTAGTCCCATGGACCAAATATTACTGCTGTAGTTATCGCATATCGCAGTGTAGCCAACAGTCAGCGAGCTGAGAAGATGAAACTGAAATTGCCCGACCTCACATTCACATTTACGGGAGTGAGCATTCTGTGTGGCAAACTTGATTGTTTTATCCCCAGGGTTTTGAATTGCTCATAAACAATCACATAGCTCTCTCTGCAAACAGAAATTCATGTTGGCCAAGGTACTCTGGTCCTTTTGGACCTTCCACTCTGTACAAACAAGGCGTCTGCCGTAATAACCATAAATGCACATTTTATTCCTCTAATTATTCAATGAACAGCGTGGGAATGAACATGGCAAAGGTACAGATGTTGACATGTAGTGGAGGCTGAAGGCCCAACACACATCTGTTTGCTATCTTCGCCATTGAACTGGAAAGACATGTTCCTGGGTGCTTGTTGGATGGAGAAACAAATGTTTGACTAATAAAAATCTCTCATGCAAACTGGGGGGGGCAGAACCACACTGCAATATCTCTGAAGGCTACCTAGATTCATGGCTACTCCTCCAATAAAATAAACAGCCAATAAAACATCAGGCCGCTACTCCCCTGACAGCGCTTTAACATCATTACACTTTCAACTGGCTTTCATTGAAAACTTGAATATACATCTGACTTTTACCTATTACTTGTAGTCAACCAAATGGGTCCAGACAAGGTCTTATGGCCCTCTACTCAATATCACATATCTCAATAATCCGTGTGAAGTGCTGCGAGCTCAGTGAGTGTGAGCATCTTGTGGGGAGTTCTGGGGCCGATTTGCGCTCACCGTTGCTTACATAGAGTCCACTTCCACCTAATCACTCTGCCTTGACATCCGTGGGCAGAGAGCATATGGAGCGTGAACATTTTCCATCCACGGAGGAATTCACGGGGACATAACCATCGTAGTGGGAATATCAGTGGAATTAGTCAATAATAACAGTTATAATGAATGAAAATACTTAATGGCAGCAGATTATGGGAGGAAAACATGCAAAAATATGCAAAACATGCCTAAATAAACTGTAAATCTGTTTGCATTATGTTTGGTATTCATTTGGAATGACTTTGTTCTTTTGAATTAAAAGAAAAATCTTTAATACAATTTCCTTTGTAAAAAATGAGAAACATAATTTGCAGCTCATTTGCAGCAGTATTATTAAATGACTGCTAAGGAATCCATCCGATTTGCACATGCCGTTGTTTCAAAAATGACCTTTGAACTAGGACCACTTCACCACACCATCAGATCACCTTCTGAGAGGTTAATCATTTTGACCTTTGCTGTTGCTACAGTATCTCACCTGGTGTGTGTACAAAGGATTTTCAAGAGGATTACAGGTCCTTAATGGGGGATTAGCTAAATCCTCATGTTGTCTGTCGAAGCCGATTACACGGTCAACAGTAGCTGATGGCCGCTGGGTTAAGAGGGTGGTGTGACTCTCTTTGTCCCAATTGGACCTAAGCCGCTTGTAAGCTTCACAACAGTGTCAAACTAAAGGGTTGTTCTTCACTTTCCACCGAAATCAGCCAACAGGAGAGAAGGTACGAAAAGGCCAAAAGAGTTGGAAGAAAAAAGTCTCCCTCTTTTTTTTAAATTGAAGGTTTGATTTTTCTGGATAAAGTCTGTAATTACAAGCTGATGACATGATTGCTCATTCTATCAGTGTGTGGTCCAGCGTGTGTGTGTCCCTGACAGAAGGAGACGATGCCATACTCCCCCTATAGGGCTCCACCAGAACTTCACTACTTCAACGAGAGGAGGAAACTACCCTCCACTTTAATAAAGCAATTCAACAAGGGAATAATAGCGAATACGTTTTTTCTTCAGAATTTCTCCCTTATGGGATCAATAAAAGCTTTTCTTGCCTTTTTAGTTCTTTCTTGGCAAAGCAATGTATGTCTGTTTTAGCAACAAAGCAAAACATTGTGAACATCCAGGAAATGGTTCATGCTTTGTGGTGTTGCTGCACTGTATTTCATTATACTAAGAGGTTCCACCTCATTCATATTAGAAACACCTCTCAATATAATGAAGATCAGTTCAACCCTTCAGAGGACCCATTAAAACCATTATAGAGTTGAATCAATGCACAACATGTTATCACTTTTACTGAAGTGGGATTAATTGCAAGACTGTGGCGGTAAACAGCACAAATTACATAAACTGGAAACTCCATTGTTATGCTGTGAACCATATTCTGAGAAAAGCAACATCACAAAAAGAAAGAACATATATACATATTTAATTTAAGCTTTGATGACACACCAAGAGGCCACTTTCCTCCCAGCTAGATTTCAGCCTGTACTATTTGTTCGTGTGTAAGTGTGTGTGTGTGTGTGTGTGTGTGTGTGTGTGTGTGTGTGTTTTTGCCACCAGACCAGAGGTGTAACCAAAGGCCAGCGCACTCTCAACACACTTCTCTCTCTCTCTCTCTAGTGTTCTTTATTGTTTCCTCCTTGAGGAACACAAATAACTCAATTTGTTTGCGACTTAGGTTTTGAGGCATCTCGCTTGTCGACTGATATTCGTGGTATTTGGGCGAGGAGCTTTCACAGTGAGCCAGAGCAGAGAAGCAGGGAGGCTGACAGCGCTAATGGCTATAAAGATAAGTGGAAGAATGTTGACGCTCTGGAAAGCCACAGGCAATGGAAGAGGATGAAAGAGAGGGTTCACCACTTCGATCGCTCCCTCACAATGGGGGGGAGACAGAACTAGTATTTATCAACACTCACAATTCCCTTTAAATGCCTTCTTGCAACAGTGAATAAATACAGCTGACTCAACCCCAAACTTACACTGTGCTTGATGCTATTAGATCATATTATGTCTGTATATGTCTTTGGCCACTTGCCGCATGTTTGAATGTTGTTTTCCAGCAACATCAATGCTGTGATTGTTGCCCGTTAAGACTGTTGCCTGCCAGCTCGTCTCCTGCTCTTTCTTTATCTGTCTATTTCTGCCCCATCTCTCTCTCTCTCTCCTCCATCTGCCTCTCTCTGAGGTGCGGCCAAAGTAAACACCATGTTCAGCGCTCTCAATCACAGGATCTCTCAGAGGAAGAGGGGCCAGTGCCCTGGCACGGCGCTGGTGGTCAGACCTGGGGAGTGGGAGAGGAAGTAGGCCACTGCCTCAGAAACAGTTCCGGCACCAGCAGGGAATTCACATCTATTAAAGCACGTGCTCGCACGCTCAAGTGCTCCTACTTGACATAAATATTTGCGTGACACGGGCTGACACGGGAGATCCTATCGTAAGTCACAGAAACTCATCGTAGCCCATTACGAGCAGCGCCCCCGCCGACCGACCAGACAGACAGTGGCTGAGCAGAGAATGATGGCTGACTCCTGGACCGGCGGCAGCTACAGTTACAGACACATGGGATCATTCTGTCATCAGGTTTTTAAACAAAATGTCACCCCAGCTATTACATTGTCATTTTTAGCTGCTCTGTCACAGCCCGGCAAAGAGTCCGGTGACGGATCGCCCTCCTGCCGAACGCCTCTCGGCGGTCGTGCGCTTGTGCTTTTTTTCCCACGTTACTTCAACCTTTGCCTGACTGCAGCACACATCACTCTCAATTGTGCTTTGTGTAGCAGCACGGGGAAGAGCCCCTGTGTTGTTTTTGGTGCGTGAACGTGTCGGTGAGGCGTTGTGCGTTTACGCCAGGGCCCGTTCATTTACACCGTCGTCCGTCGACACTTACTGCATTTGAGAGGAAGGCTTGACCTCCACGTGGCGCTCGGCGCTGGTGTGAGCATTTCCTTCATTTAGAAAAAAATATAAGAAAAAAGCACACTCTGTGACAACCGCCGGGTTGTTTTCAGGCTCGGCGCGCCGCTCTGATTCAAAGTGTGTGTGTGTGTGTGTGTGTGTGTGTGTGTGTGTGTGTGTGGGTGTGTGTTTTACGGATAGCTTTGGCTGGGAACCAACACAGTTTGCCAAGCGGGGGATCCCGATGTGCTCTTAAACATAAATCTACGGCTAAATAGTAACTCCTTGACATGCAGACACGTTGGTCTAAGTAGCTTGAATTAAAAAAAAAAAAAAAAACACTTGTAGGATGTTGGATTAGTGTTGGGTTTAACCGTAAACCACTGAATAGATGAGTAGAAGAGGTTGGAAATGTTTCCCACTTGCAGGTAAATCTGAAATGTGTCTCTTTACTGTTGCTGCCACAAGAAGTGAAGGATTGTTTTACATCTAAAGCAGTAAGTACTTTATCTTCAATAGAGTATTAAAGCACTTATAACCCCCTTAAAATAATGCATGTCAATTTGGTCAGCGCAGAGGACCGCCTTAAAAGGATTATTTGCATGAATTCATGCTGCGACTGTAGAGAATGATCACTGTCATCTCGAGCCAATGGAGCTGATTTATGAAATATGACGATACTGAGACAGTCATGATTATTGATTGGTATTGTTAGCAACTTTAAATGCGCCATATGTCTTCATCTTCAGCAGTGACACACGTGTAACAAATAAGTTTACCGCACTGCGTGAAAACCCAAAGGCAACAATTTAGGTTTCTGATACACATCAAAGGGTTGCTCCATTATGTCGCGTCATTACCGTGAGATTCTTGCAGGAATTTAAAAAAATAAATGAATACAAAACGTTTTCTTGACAAGCACATCCATAAAACATTTTTTTTCAAAACAGGATGGAAAAGTTTGTCATTCAAATACAAATGAGTTCTTTCTGGGACAGGTGTGCACTTATCGCACTGTAATAGACACAACTTTTAAGAAGGACTACATGTGGTTTCGGGGCCCATGCATCAAGTGATTCCTCTTATATGTGTGCAGGAAAATAATTCTCTATTGTTTTGAATTTTCCTCGACAGGAGGATGTTGCCTCCTTTCAAGGTTAGCGAACTTGCCCAGATGAATGGTTGTTTGAGACTGCGCTCGTATGTCAATGTTTACCCCATTAGTGACAGCTCTGTGGCAGTAGGCCACTTAATATTGTCTGTATGGCCCCCGACTGTCCCCGCACGCCGGTTCAAAAGTTCAGTCACTTCCTCAAGGGTCTCATCACATTCTCGCCACATCTTGATTTTCAAAGCTACGCGGAGAGACTCGACCTGTCACGAGAGATACCGCAGAAAAACCCATGATGGAACACAGGTTTGGAGCCAGGGCCCTTCAGGCCAACCGAGCTGCCTGCTGGCTCTCTGGTTAGGGGGGCCTGGACGACGGGGCTCACATTAGAGGCTGTGCAGCGGTCTAGTGCACGGCTGCCTGAATCGAGCCATAGAGAAGGAATTGATTGTTCTGCAAACTGATGAAGCTCTGGCACAATTAGATTGCAAGGCGGTGCTGTGAGGTGAGGGAGCACCCGGCCTGCCTCGCCGTTGATTGATGGTAAAATAATAACCGCTGCGTATTAACTAGAGAGTTCACCAGCAGGTTAAGGTGGGCCAAAAAATTGTCGCTCTTATTAGATTCCAATATGATTTGCGATGTTTAAAGATGATTTTGTCTGTGGCACTGGACAGTCGTGTTGGGAGCAGCGAGGTGGTTTCCTACATGTACGTCTAGGGTTTTGAGCCAGTGGGGCATTGGGTCAGGAGTCACACCGGGACATTAAGAGAATGTTATTCTGACATTCCAGCCAGCGAAAAAACAGATGTGAAGCCTATTTAAAATACAATCACTCACCCGTTGTGTCCCTGTACGTTTCACTGTTTCCTCATATCTCCCGCACTGTATCAGTGTCCGATCAAACACGCAGTCCCTAAAAAGATGGGGGAGCATCAGTTCATCATAGTACTGTATTTTAAGATGAATATCCTCTTTCATAAACGTGTCAAAGAGAACCAGTAAGCGCACAACCGTAGTGTAATGTATGGGTAAAGGTGCAGTTCACGCACAATGGTAATTTCACTGAGCAATTTAAGGATTACAAAAGCCAGACAGTCAAACATCAGAGCGTATCTTTTCCTCGATGTGTGGTCCTAAAAATGCTTTTCCACCCTGCTCAAAGTGTGTAATCCTGCTGTTCATTTGTTAGCTGGTGCGTCTCCCATAAAGCGGGCGAGGCCGCTGGCACAGTGTTGGGGGGGGGGGGGGTACACAGGAGGTGAAAGCTTATAGTAGAAGATCAGAGCTCTGGGGTTCACGCTCATTTATCTCCATTTCTCGCACACGGTTTATAGTAATAAAGGCTAAAGTGAAATGGTGTTTATCATTGGAATGACAACATCTCCCAGATGCTGCAAGAAGAAATCAAGAGAAAAGATAACGCATTACATTAACAAGTCCTTACTCTGCAGAGAATCCAATTAGATGAGCCTTACATCATGATAATCCAGCGGAGGTGGACTGGTTCATTTAGACCGGTGGATTACAGAGCAGAGGGAGGTCTGCTGATCAGGGATAGTTGCAGTTAGACCTGCTGCATACATCAGCAGCCGTCTGGTGTGGGGAGCTTGTCCCCCTAGTGGTTTAGAGCCGAATTACAAGCCTGTGCTGCTCACGTTATGGAAAATGTGTTCATACGCTGATCACTGCAATAGATGAAACACCCACAAATGACAGGAAGCATCTTATGGCTTTCTAATTCTTTTTGAGGAATTCAGCCTCTTTCAATAGAGCTAAACAATGTGAATTGAAGGGTTTACTCTACAGCAAGTTTATCTATGTGCTCTCATGTGCAGATGTTCATATTTCCAGGACCGGCTGTGATAGTGGGATGTGCTGTTGTGTTGTTGTGGAGCGGTTGCACCGCTGGGAGTGTCTGTTCTGGTATGTTGGTTTCCTGCTGCTCAGCGTTTCGCAGGGACACAAGGGGGGACATACGACTGGGCCATGCAAAGCTGAGCTAGTCACTCCTACCGTTCCGCAACAGACGCATCCCTTTGGCGTCCTTCTGTCTCTTCATTGTCAGCCCACTCTTCAGCGCGGCAGCAGACCTGACGATGAGCCTTATGTTCCTCCCCATGTTGGTCAGCGGCTCCGGATCCGTCGCCTTTCAGGGCTGGAAACTGAAGAGCAGGTGCACATGTTGCCTGCAAGGACAACATGGACATCTCTGCACTCCTTTCTCAGCAAAGCCCTGTGCTGACATGGCAATTTACCACCCACCAGCCCATACGGGGTTTGGATCAGTCTTTCACATTTACATGACCATGCAGTGATTTATCGATGCTGGGATAATTATTTGTACAATGATACAAGGTGTAGAAGTTGGAGGACTCATAATGCTGACACAATTTATTGCTTTTCTCTTAGTATTGTTTTTCTTACAACCCTGTATAGCCTTAGACGAAGCAACCAAGACGAAATGGTTGCTCTTATATTTGTTTTGTACAGCAGTAGATATGTTCAAATGTTGTCAAGCCATACATATTAAATCAATGTGATCCAGTTCAAAATAAGTTACATTTAAGACTGATAATATGCATATTGCGATAGCGAAGTACAAAAGGGATAAAGACCAATTAAAAATCAATTAAATTAAATCAAAATGAAAGAAATAAAACTCATACATACATGTTAAATTGAAGTAAATTCTATTCTATGAAATCTATGTATATATAGACATATACAGACATATTGCCTATATGTCTATATATCTATATATGCATATATGTCTATATATCTATATATGTATAGATATATAGATCTATATATGTGTATCTACCCATATACGTGTACAGTATAAATACTCACAATCGCTATGCTGAAATAGTGAGTGTCGTGGTGTATTTTAGTCAAAATGTTACAATGCATGTCGCAAACATGATCTAATTAAAGTTATTCATATGTATTTTTAACATCAGTACATATGTAATAATAAAAATAATAATCCAACTTCTGTATGAAACACAATAAATAAACACTGAATTGGTTCATTTTTGAGGAGAACCAAAACGTAGTGAGGAATTGAATGAATACTCAAGGCAGACATGTAATCAAAGCATGTTTTTGCACAACTACATTGTGGCTCAGTTGAGCAGCCTGTGGCGACTGTCTTCTCTCTGTGCTGTAGGCAAAGACGTGCATTGTTTGTGATGAGCATGAATGCTGACCTCTGACCCCTGCGGTGGCCTCTGCGACCCCCTGAAAGTTCACAGGAGGGTCAGAGAGACCTCTACAGACACTGTGTTGATAGAAACCCCACCCCCCATCTCGTCCATCGCCATGGCGAATCCCTCAGTCTGTCTCAGTCAGACGCACGCACACACACACACACACACACAGTCAGACGCACGCACACACACACACACACACACACACACACACACACACACACACACACACAAATGAAACCTGGTCACAATGTGAGCATGAGGTTTGGCTGTGACTGGGTTAGGGTTAGGGTTAGGGTGTTTGGTCATCAAGTTGTTGCAGGAAGCTGAGCTGAAAATATCGGGTAACTTGAAAAAACACAACATTAAATGACCAATATCATTTAAAGCAGCGGTTCTCAACTGGTCCGGCTCCGGGACCCACCATCACCCCTTAATGACAACCCGCGACCCAAATCGAGGAACATTCTCAACTTCTCAAATTGATTTAATGGAAATATGGTGCAGTTTGAACCTGGGATAGTATGGAGACAGAATACGTATGCCAACACAAAAACAAGTTTGATGAAAAACCAAAACCGCCAGCTGTTAATTCTAATTTCTATTTTCCCAGGCAAAGGCCCATTAAAAAACGGGTCCGCGACCCACCAGTTGAGAATCACTGATTTTAAGGAAGGTTTGTTTGCATCACAACATGTAAAATATATAAAACACTGCAGTTATCTGCATCCGTTCTAAAGGCCTGTTGGCCTGTTGTGTTTTTCCCCCAGTGATCCATGATACCTGCTTATAGGAAGTGTCACGGTTTGGCTTTCGCGACCTCAGCTGCTGGCTCAGAATCATGCATTTTCCTATGCTTAGTGGCTTCAGGCACGACCACCAGATGCTCATCATATGAGACATCACATGCTGCCGGGCAGAACATCTACCATGTCCTCTACCTGTGATACGCTGCCGTTACACGGAGATCATTTTCGTTGAGGGAAGCCATTAATACGACGGATCTCCCGGTCCCGATGATCTCAGTATGTAAATCATTTTCCGTGAGCCCAGTGCTCTGGGTTCGCTGCGATAGGATGTTTAGGGATCAGATTAGGGCCTGTGTCATTTCATGCTAGAGATGATAATAACGGCCGCTGTTGCCTCGATGACTGTTGACATCATTACTCATGTGTTCTGCCACACGCATCAATCTTCACATGCTGTACAGACGCTCCTGAGGTGAATGAATTTTTCACTCTGGGGTTCAGACCGGGGTCACGCAGACAACACACCCTCGGATGGGAGAGGAGCACAGCAGGTAAACCCAAAGACTTTCCTTTCTTTTTTTTCTTCCACGGAATCAGATTACTTTCGGGTTTCGCTTAATTCTTTCCGCTCACAGGACTGATATGTTACGGATGGAAGTAGGATGCTATAAAATGGATAAGTGACATGTCTGGCAGCAGTCATCTGCATACAAATCGAAAACTGGATTGAGGTTTTGATACAACAACAACACTAAAATGTATCCCAACCCCCTCGCGAATGCATTTGTGCAGGAGTGCTCCCTCAACCGAAGTCGATGCATTTGTAATAGAGTCTATAAACGTGCACTTCTGAATTAATGCTCTACTCACTGGGCTTTACACGATAAACCGAGCTTACTGGTTTGAAAGATCAAATCTGATCCTGCCCCCCATTTCTGATCTGCGGAATCCAGGAGGACATTACAGAGGTATAGATTTCATAGTGTATCATGTTTTAACAGAGGTGTTCTCCCCTGACAGGTGGAGTGAAGGTGCAAGAAAGGCAGGATTTACCCTCCTAAACTGTGTGCTGTCATCTTTACAAAGTATGTTCAGGGGGTGTGAAAGGGATCATTAGTTGTGTGGCAGCGGAGGCAGCCGCGTTGTCAGCTACCTGCTATTTACCTCCCCTCATTACTGTACGCTGGCTGGCGCTGGTGGGAGTGTCAACATCATTAAGATGACTGTCATTAGTCCTGTCTCACACTGCATGCTGAAGTTAGTCCCGGGGAGAAGGATGAAGCTTCTTTCACCACCGACCTCTCTGCTGCTGCAGCAACTGCGCCTCGATTCAGTTGGTCTCGATAGAGTGAATTGAAATATCTCCCTGTGAGATCATTTAGAATAAGACAAAAGTATAGAACAACAGCAATACTACGCAGCTGACACACGTTACTGCATAACAAGTTGTGTTACAGCCAAAGTGATACTACCAATCCTTTCTGATAGTTGGCGCAGACGTATAACTGTCAAAAACACAATATGTAGAATATTTTTGCATGAAACCTTTTATGAGTACATGAATCCATCCATAGACAGTTGATGCACGAGTAGATATGCTATAAAATCACTGCTATCTTGATTCACTAACTAAATATCTCACCCGCAGAGTGTCTCTTTTGAATTGACACCTATGCGGGATTCAAACAAACAGGCTCCCTCACACCTTGTCATCTGCCTGGCTTGGCTGGATGTTATTGTAGCCAACTTCAAGGCCTCAGCAGCAGCAGCTGCAGTCACTTATGGCAGTCTGCCTCAGTGCTCAGCCCCAACGCGCCCCCAACTAGCTTCCCATCAGCCTTGAGAGGGGGGGCAGATCTCCTCGCACTCGATTTCAACCCTCCTGTTCTCTGTCTTGCCTCGCTGCGACCTCCTCGACCTCTGCAGAGGTTACGGGAGAAGTGCGGCAACCGGCAGCGTGGTCGCGCAGAGCGGATTGCGAGTGGATCCGCGTACTTCCGATTCCACGCGGCCCTCGTGGAGGGGCCTGAGTTCAGAGTGGGCCGAGCTTTTGGGAGGAACGGCGTCGTCCAATGGCAAAGGGGGGGTCTAGAGGGATATGGGGGGGTCGCCGTGTGGCTGCTCTGATTTACGGTACCATTAAGTCGGCGCATTCCTTCCCCCTGTGGCCCAGGTGGCTGCGGGGCCTGAGGCCCCTACTCGCAGGGGCCGAGGCTCTCTGTGGAGCGCAGCACGGCCAAGGGGAGCAGCACATGATGCGGAGCAGCAGCTGCAGACCAGCGGATCCAGCGGCTCCACACCGGAGCCAAGGCACATCCCTCCAAGACAGGAAGCACTCAATACAATACATCTCACCACCTTTCTGTGCCCGTGAAGGATGTATGTCGTCTTATTTGTAGGCCAACAATCCCGTTTTCACTCAACTTCAACCGGCTGCCGGAAAGATTTAGCGCCCCAACAAGAGGTTAACCTATCACACGGCAGCAGCATGCGTTACAAACGGGCCGTCATGTATAATTTAAAATGAAAAGAGATTATTCCTCCTCAAAAATTAGCCATTAGGCTAGATTGATGTGCAGGTCTCATTGGGGAAAATGCATTGGCTGGTTCCTGTAACAAACATTCATTATTTTGAGGATTTATGTGTTGTATATTACATGCTGTAATTAGTAATTTACACCCTTTGGAATGAATGATCTGCCAACCATACTCTTATTTTCATCTCCAACATCTCAGCAGTCAGAAATAACTGATGCCGTCTTGAGTCTTGAGACATTTTTGGAGCTGCTTTGCCCTCTAGTGGTAATTCACAGTGTCAGAGTCGACACAGACACAAACCCTCCGCCCGCTGTTACACACCACCAGACAGCCGTGCGCGTGAGCCACAACACACAGATAAACACTCTGAGCACAGTAACGACTTGTCAATCTGCAAAGCGTTTCACATGAGCGGCATTGTTGTTGTTTTTTCCAATATGACAGTGAAATAAATAAGCTGTTAGAGATGTCAGCACTTTATGAAACTTTACAAGCTTACTTTAATATTTACAAGGCTACTAAAAACTCTGGCAGTCATTTCAGCTGTGACCTACGCATTAGTGGCATACTGCGGTTTATGTTGGGGCCCGCTTATAGAAACTCACTTAACAAGTGTATCAGTTTTATGGTTTGCGTCAGAACTTTCATATACATGTGTAAAGGGTCTGAGGGTGTCAGACAAAATGAAAACACGCCCCGTTTGTCAGTGTAATGTTTACTAGAAAGAGAGAGATTTTATTCACTATCATTGATTAGTTGACCCAGAAAGGGAAAATGTTAGAAACGTTGTGTTGTTGAGGCACTTCCTGCACACTGTTCCCGTGTGTGTGTGTGTGTGTGTGTGTGTGTGTGTGTGTTTGTGTGTCTGCTTGCTACACAGAAATTGCCGTAGGTGTCGGTGAAAAGCTGCTCGGCCTCTTCGTTGACAGTGGTAATGTGAGACAGACAGCGGGCCATTTGCTGTGCTGTGTGTCTCACTGAGATGTCTTGACCCGGCCGACTGGACACTCACTCTCGGCTCTGGCTAATCTCTCTGGCACAGCATTGGTCACTTCACACCCAGTGGCTTGATCCGACACATTTGCACGGGATTGGCCGGACAGAGCCAAGGTCATTCTGTGGCATTTTGCAATGGTTTGGGTGTTTACGGTGGGGCAGAGACCAAAAGTAAGCTAACGATATTAGTCGTGTATCAGCTTTGAAGGCAAATCACGTCTTGTGTGATGTACTACTGAGTGTGACTACATTTAAGTGCCCTTTATGTCTACTTGGTTCAATACTTTTCCTGCAGGACATGCGCCTTAATCTAACAGTGACAGAATATGTCATTTTATCATCATGCAAGGTACCTTATGAATAGCATGAATACATGTCTAGCTGTCTTTGTTTACTTGCTTTTGCAGCACTAATGTCCTTCAAATAAATGTACAAATTTAATAAAATATCACATCAACCCTTAAATGCATACATTTAACGGTCCCACAGAACTCAACATATATTTAACAACACATTTAACAGTCCTGAACATGTTCATAAATACATTGTTTCAGTGATACATGACCAAACACAAATCTATCAGCAGAATGTTCACACGTAACAAAGGTTATCTTGTGGTCATTGCAATGTGAGCAGCTCATGACCTCTGAAACAATACTTCTGGTCTGCTTTGGAAATAAGTGACTGACCCTTCGGTGGAAAGAATATACAAACAGTTTATGGAAGCACACCTAATTTTTCCCCTTTACTTCCTTTTCATGTGTGCATTCATTCTAACCCTTATTGAACAGAACTAATTTGACGTGCTGTGCTATGTGTGCGTCTCTGAAGACCCATGGTTTGTGTCTTTGATGCGGTAAAATGGACACATGATGAAGCTCCAGCCTAACATCACAAGTCTAACATGAAAAAAAAAAAATGAAAAAGTCCAGCAGAACAAATACCTTGTGACACCGCTCACACCCACGCGTAAAGCCCGAGTCTCTTTGCTGACACACTGAGCCTACAGCCGTCACACTGAATAGACGTTCTGCCCAATAGGAAAGCAATCCAGCAATGCATCACTTTAAGTGAGTGCACCTCCGTGCGGCAATCAGTGTCTCTTAACCTTTCCGTCATTTGTTATGTCTTGTTGCGAGTTCTCCAGAACAACTCCTGTCCTAATTCGCCGTGCGCGGGAGGCCGGCTCAACGCGAGGAGACGACAACGTCCGTCCACGTCACGTTTTGCTGTCGATGCAGCTTTCGTGCCACACAAAAGTAATGTCTTGCAACAGGAATCCGGCGCTCTGGCCCGTGTGCTACAGCGCCGTCATTAGCGCGTTCAAATGAGAGGATAATAAAAGAATAAGTTACGGCAACTTTCACTGCGCACTTGATTTACTGCCTCCACCTTTCTTGGGCGCACAAACATCAAGCACTTCTTTTCAACAGAGGGCTGATAAGGAAATGTTATCTCAGTGTGAAGGAGGCTGTGACCTCCCCTCCGGCTTGTGAGGGGCTGCGTGAAAGTATTTTCAGCATTGTCCTGCATCACCATCCTCTGAGAGCCAAGTGCGGCTGCAGCAAACGAGCACATGGAGAGTGCTGTGTGGTTTTAATCTCGCCGGTGGTGAGCGCAGGCTCGCAGTGGACGATTTGGTTTCACCTCAGTATTATAAAAAAAAAAAAAACAAGCGTTGTCTCAGGAGTGCAGCGTTTCCCACTTGTGCGGCGCATCATCACTCTCGTTCAACAACCTTACACGTATTTTGGTGGGATTGTCGGCACAAGAAGGAAGTTGTAAACCTGAGAGGCTCCCAGAGCAGGAAGCCTCCTTTCAGTGTGGATAATGTCACCTTGAAAACCCGGTGGTCCGGTGCAGACCCTACACAGAGCTCATACTGAGGCTCTGAACAATACCAAGTAGGATACTTCACAGGCCAGATAACGTCTTAATAATAATATAAACTCATCCCAAAGTTCCTGTGAAACAAATCTTAATCCATCCAGTCTGGAACGCGTACAAGCAGCATGTTTCGTATTGGAGAATTCAGTTTTTAGGACTTGTTTATGTTGTGTTTATTCCCTCTCATTCCCCGGACACTTTGGTGACTCCAACCCTTCATTAAGCCTTATTACGCACACCGCTCACTCAACATCTGGCTCGGGGGTTCCAAAATGGCTCATTTGCTGCGCTTTTTATTGCAGTCATATAGTTGGAGTTGTAAACGTCTGTGTTGCCAGGTATTGTTTTCTGTTGCGGGGAGCACACATCATTCTCTCCGGCAAAGTGGGGTGTTAATATGCAAGTTGTCCATTAGATCCTCTCAACAAATTTCAGTTTCATCTGCAGAATTCTGTCGTGAAAAAGAGCAATGCCATTTTTTAATTATGGCTTTAATAGCAAATGCCATTAGCAGCCACAGTAGTCTGACTTTACTAGAATTGGGTTGTTAAATTTAACCCGTGCCCGTGATTGGACGGATGTCACATGAGTAAGTGTCAGGTGGTGGAGGACGTGGCGGCTCTATAACTCCCTCAGACGGGTTTGTCATGTGTGTCAATGATCCACCAGGGAGCCGCCGCTAATATCAAACCCAATACTGACGGATGACCGCAGCTCCAGCTGTTAAGGTCCCTCCATAGTCTGCGTGTGCATGTATGTGTTATGTTGTTATTGTAACCCGTCAAAGAGCCGCTGCTGTCATGAGCCTCTCACAGGTTTCTTCTTGTTTCCATATGTTTTATCAGGTTGAGGTCACCCTCCACACAAAAGAATAAAAACTACAAGTCCCAGACAGAAAGGTTGTACCTAAAGAAATCAAAACATATATGTGTTATTTATTTTATTCATCTAACTCTAAATACTCCTGTGTTTTCAGAAACATCAATGCACACAAACTGATCCAATTATGTTCACTGCAGAAAAACAGGATAATTCACATGCATTTTCGAATGAAAACAAAACACATAAATATCACATGAACATGTGACACTGAAGGACGGATGGTTTGAGTTAAGGTGAGAAAAGGCACCTCTCTCTACAGTGCATGCTCTCATTGTTTCATTGTTCTGACTGGCTTCTTTCAACCAAACGTGGTTCATGGTGGCTCAAGTGTAAACTACAGTACATTGCAGGAAGGAAGGGGGACCTGGCTGTGGGGGTTGGGAGCACGATCCCAGACCATAAAACCTGGCAGCCGCCCTCCTGCATTGTTCGCCACCACCATTCCGGCCCAGTTTCTCTGTTTTCTCCCTGGGCTCCGTGTATCCTGTCCTTCAAGAGGCAGTAAATGTTGTTGTTGTTCATAAGACACACATGGCCAATGGAGCTGCTCGTCTGCCTTTGTTCCTTCGACGAAGGCAGGAAGAAGGTTGTGGCAGAAGAGCAGATTAATAACCTGGTTACACAGTTGGAGTCAGGATTCATATGGGTCCAATCAGAAACACATCAGGTTACACGCAGCATGTATTAGATTTATAGAGAGCACAATAAGAACATACAATTTCAGCCTTTCAGGTGGATGCAAACAGATCCAAATCTCCTCTTCTAGCACCACCTTGTGGTGGACTGAACTGTCTTCTCTAGCTTCAAAAACATTGGCTGCTGCAGTGTCTTAAATCCCCAGAAACACACAGGAACTCAAACTGGAAATGATTCATGCACCTTGTGCAAAACAATGTGCAAAAAACAACAAAGCAACAATTGTTTTGAATATGTTTTGAACGAGTATAAATTAGGTACAAATAAAAATGTATGAATAACAAAAATAATAGAACATGTAATCACAAAATGAAAATCCCTGCAGTGAAAATTTCTAATCACTACTTACTTTTTAATGGAGACTTCCACTGAATGTGACTTGAAATAAGAACTGTTCACTTAACTTTTCTATTGTGAATGAATTCCGGGTTCTGTACGTGACTGCAGCAGGAGGGAACAACTTTAGTGGAATGCAGATGCTTCTCTCTCTCACTCTATCTATGTGATTTAAGGCTGTCAGGGAAGCCAGCAGCAGCGGCCCCAGACAGAAGGCCGGCCATGACAATGAAGCTGGAGCCCTGCAGGAACCGCTCCCTCTGCTGGCCAGGCACAGAGGGAACCCCAAAACACTGCAAGACAACCTGACTCCATCCTGTGTGGTACAATTACATCGCCCGAAACATTACAGGTCAGGCCTCATTTTGAGACAAAGAAAGAAAGATAGAAAAGTTAGAAGATAGAAAACGTTCTGTGGGAACGTTTTCCATAAATGTATTTTTATAGTTATGGAAACTAAACAGTCACGCGTCCATTCAGTTAATCTGAAACCCAAAAGACCTCTCTCTCTTTTTGCTCGTCCTCCTCTTGTTGCCGGGACCAGAGCTGTAAACACAAGGTGGGAAATTGCATCTGCGCTCGCAGCTCCAAAAAGAAACCTGGAGACACGAGAACATTTTTTGAAAAACTGCATTAAACTCTAAACTAAAAGCAGTCGTACTTCGAGATCAGAAGGTCCGATGAAGCCTGTCGTAATCCTTTCTTTGCTATAATAGCAACACTGTGGTTTGACTTGGAGCATGCGTTCATACACCAGCTCCACTCCTGCTGAAGTGACGGGTCAATGTCCGCCTTACTTGTTTCACATGAGGAGCTGCTTATTCAAAAACTCTGCTAATGTTTTTTGGTTAGTGGAAAATATTCATGCTATAGCTGTAAAGTGAATCTAGTTCTAATTGTGCCTTTATACCTATATAGTTATCAAAGTTTATGTATGTACCCATGTTTTGGGTTGTGTTTTGGATAACTGCATTTCGTAGGCCTTTATCAGATCACAGAGCTCTTGGGAAACGTTTGCATTTTTGAAATCAATTTCTGTCTCACAGTTGGTTTCGGTGTCGCTGAAGTCATCAGGGTCACCTCCCTCCATAGTTGTTGGCTGGGCGCTTCCAGCTGAAAAATGGAGCCTTTCTGGACTGGAGGCGTATATGAACAGAGATAGCTTGACACCGCCATTTGTTCGCCTCAGGTGAATACAGCCAGACAGCAACCTAATTCCGGCGTGCGCTATGGCCACATCCTACTGGACACTCATTCCTCAAAGACACCCGATGGCTCGGCTCAGACACGCTGCTACTGAACTGTACGAAATGGAAAAAGACAGGTGTTTGGCTGTAAATACAGTATTTTACTCTAATAGTCAAAGGTTTAGCTGAGGTGGGAGAATAAATTCAAAGAACTTTTCACGTAGTAAAATCAAAAGAAGTAACGGCATGAAACAGTAAAAGCATTAACTGTATGTTTTACATAGTTTTGTGACGATCTCATTTCACTACAATCCTTTATTACATATCGTGTCCATTTCCATTATTCAGTTAATCTCAACATAAAAGGTTCCACCGTCACACGGAAGTCTTCACAATCACCAAGCATTTGCAACAAAAAGACTGCGGTACTAAATTTAATCATTGAATAGCAACAATGCAGCAAGATTATCTTGACGGATGTCATCTTGCACCCATTCAATCCCTGATCTTTACTGACTTTGTCCGATGGCCGTGAACTCTTGTGTCTATACTATCACAGCTGTTCCCACTGCTGTTGTATTCATGGCTGAATACAGGTATATGAACGGAAGCAGCCCGGCGCCTTGTGTGTAATGGATTTGAATCGGTGGCTGATTCAGTATTAGTCTGGGTTACTGCTCAGCCCTGCAGGAAATGAATTGCCCTTTATTTACCATTACAAATTACAGGTGACCCACAGTGAGGAGAGCTGTGAGTTTGAAAGGTGCGACAAATAGATTTAGAGGGGCAATGATTCCCACTTAGATTCCTGTTGTGCAAATGCAAGAGATTAAATGACAGAGGATATTAGGAAAGAATTTGTGATTCCCACTGTGATGAACGTAATGTGGTTAGGAGGCAATGACATGTCTGTTTTTGTCACAATTCAATTAGATTAAGTATCAGATTACATTACATTGATTTGTAGTATCGCAAATTGTCACGCTGACGGTGCTAGCGGAAGGGAAATGAGGACATGGATGGCATCGCTGCAGGGGTGGATGCCGTCGAGGTTACCATTTGGCTGTCGAGAGAGCTGCACGTCCGGACCGAACGACAACCTCATTAGACGTCCTGAAGCGCGTGGACAGGATTAAATCCTCCGTTTTCAGTCGGCATTGTCCTTTGCCAACGTTTGGTGCTGGCGCTGCTGGTCTCAACCCGTCTAAACGCTCCACACAGAAAGCCTGTTGTCAGCACGAGTCCTTCAGTGGCCACTTTTTGACTCTGCTCTCTCAGAGACCATTCAGGCCGTCTTAACCACATCAGTCGAATGCTAAAATCATATTACCCCGGAGATAAATCCATCAGCCCCCCCCCCCCCGCGGACGCGTAGGGCGAATGTGTTCAAACCACGCTTTACACCGTTTCAGGCTGCCTCTCCGGCCAGTGACTTGGCCTGTTGAGTAATGAAGTGTTGGGCTTCAGTAATGAGACTGTTTACAGGGCGTGCTTGTTTCACATGAATCAAGCCCAGTGTGTGGTTGGATAAATACCAGCTTGGCCCTGCACGAAGCCAGTCAAACCTTCTCCTCTGCTCAGGAAATGGCAGCCAAATTCCTGGGAAATGAATGAAGAGGAAATCTGCGAGTGGCAGCCTACCACGAGATCGCTCTGAAAGGAGAGGGTGGAAAAGACATGGCCCCTTTCTGCAACATGGACCCGGGCCAGGGCTCACTAGGTGAGACTGATGGAATAATAATACACATCCTGAGTGTTCTTTTCATTAGCAGCACGGTTTCATGTTTTTCATCATCCTGCTGAGAGAAACGGAGAGACCCTTATTTCTGAACTGGACAAATTAACCTTTCCCCTCTGGGAGATGCAGCTGCATTCAATAGTGTGTGTCTCTATGTGTGGGGGTGTCCTGCTGGTGTCAGTGTGTTTCAGTCGAGGGTCGTAGCTGGACGCAGGGATTTCCTGTGGAAACAGTAATTAACCACAACATGCACAAAGGGCCGGCAATAAACGTCTGGCCCTCTCGATAAATATCGTCTTTTACAAGCAACCAGGTAGCTGGATTCATCTCATTTCCTACATGAGATTTAAATGTAAAGCGAGCTCCCATTAGGACATAAGCGGGAAGTTTAAAGCCTCAATCGGTCAGTTGCTGTGTAAGACCGATCAGTCGTGTTTGTTTGAACCTGAGTGACAGCACGGCCGTCCATATTTAGACACACATTATTGGTGATTCACATTACCCCTTAACCAAAGCAATCCCTCCATTTACTCCATTTACTCCACCTGCAAACACCTCATATCCCAGGTGACCTATTTTCCCCATTACCAATGCCATTACTCTGCACTTCCCTTCCACGCAAGCTGTCAGCAGCCATCCAGAGTTGAGGCGATTTCATAGAAACTCCTCTCACGGTACATTTTTGTGCACTCTTATTACAGAGCACCGAGATGAAGAGTTACAGCACCTCTCAAACCCAACCGGCTGGAGTGATAAATACCCGGCTCTAATGCACATGCTTAAGAGTTTTTGACTGTAAATAAAGTCATGGGAGACATGTTGTACTTACATGGAGAAAAGCCTTGAGGAAATGGCTTCCCCCCTTGAAAGCGACGAATGGGTGTGTATGTCTGCAGCCAATCAGGATGTAACTTCATAAAGCCTGTTTTTTTATCCCCGGTGGCCTCGTTGCTTTTTTTTTTCCTCTTGCGTGTGATGACGTCACTAAATATTTCTTAATATATGATCCAACCATATTTGACTCATATTAATTAAATCCTTTCTCAGATTTTCAATTTTTAAAATAAATGAACAAAGTCGTCTTTCTTTACTATAAAAGAGGCAAAGGAAACTGTCATGTGAGTATTGTCAGATGATTGGGAGGACAGTAAATATATATATACTGTGTATAGTTAATATAGAGCTTTTAATCATGATCATCAAAGTATCATCCATCTCTGTGTGCAAACACTGGTGACACCTTTATTGCCTTTGATGATACATTATTCCTGTCAAAACGAGGTGATAATCAACTCATTTCCACAGCACCTATCGATAGACATCGTAGACAAATCTTTGTTTGAGCACCATTTTAAAAACTGTTACAGTTAGACACCTCGAAAGGTAATCATATTATTAGTTTTGAACTAAATATGAGCTGCAATGTGTGACAACGTAATACAAAACCGACGGTTGAGAACAGTAGAGAGAAAAGACACATTGTGCCCACATTGTTAAAGCAAGTAACATAAATAACCTCTCATGTGCCACTACGCACTACACCCTGCGGGCCCGACCGCTATTTCATTCTTCAGACTGATATCAATAGTTGGCGAAATGGGGACATCCACATATTACAGTCGGAAATTCAACTTGTCAGTGCTCTCTGGTGGCCGATGCAGCGGTGACACTGTTTTGTTTTGCAATTTTGCGCTGCTTGTTGACCAACATGTACACCGTTGCTGATGTATAAATATATCAGTCGCAGATAAAAAACAACATGTTCTCAACAGCACATATGGACGTTTGGTCCGGATGCCTTCGGTTTACAGCACTGGGAATCCAGACAAAACAAGGCCTTCTTGGTTAAGTTTAGGCCACAAAACTGCTGGTTCTGTTTAAAATAAGTATGTTTGTAGGGTAAAGTACAGAAGACTAAACGTCATAGACGTAATAATTTTGTCCACTTACCTTTATTTTGTCTGTATGTATTTTTGTAAAGAACAGCTTCACTGTCACCATTTAGGGAACCATCAAGTGTTTCCAACATGAAAGATGGGGCACAAAATAAACACACCTCCATCTGTGGAAAACTGCATCAAAGAAGTAAAGTTTTTGTGCACCAATTGCCCTCTTTGTATCACTTAAGCAGGAGGCAGGAGGCTGTTGCACTTGAATCCGCCTTATGCACAATCATTTTTGCCCTTTACTGTAAAGTACACAGCGGATGTTTACGTGCTGATCGATCGCTATGTGATCTTTACCACATGGCTGTGCAGTAACAAAAACACGATAAAATACTGCTGCTTACTTGTAAAGTTTCCCAATATACTTAAAACGCAACATTTGAGAATTTCCAAGCTGAACTTCCTGGCTCTTATCGACTATTTGGATTAGCTCTCACTGGAGTGGAAACCTCCTTCACGCAGACCATCAAGTGCTAATTGGTTCGGAATGGAGGGAAAGTATCAAGGAACAGATTCCAGATGACACGCCAGTGATGGAAACATCCTTTAGGTAAATGTAGCAGTCGGCTCCGGCGTGCCGCACCATGCCTCATCTGCGGGGGGGGACGTCTGATGGTGCAAGCGGTGACGGCCAGCCGAATCACAGGCTGCTCTTTGTGGTGTACTCTTTGATTTAATGGAGTGCACTGCGGCAATTGGCGTTCCGTGTGAAAGTTATCTGTCCCCGCCTGTATGTGGGAAAGAATCAGAAGCAGCGACCTCCCGGTGGGACGCAGTACAGATGGAGCAATTAAAGTCCAGCCACAACAATTGCCTTTTTTTTTCTCCGAGGCAGACATATTGGAGTGTGAGTAGAAACAATACATCCAGTTTAGAATATTTTACTGGAGTTCAGTGAAAACAAAATAACTAGCCACAGGAGGACGGAGCACGTGAGGCTGTGACTGAAATAGCGAGCGAGTCTTTTGTGTCCAGGGAATCTATATTTTACTGTTAAGAACTTTATGAAAGAAAAGCTGTGTGTCTTTATGCAACGTGTCTGCTGTTGTATTTCAAACCTCTTAAAACAATTCACATTAGATACATTTCAACTTCATACTCCCCATTACTTCCCATTACAATAAAAGCCCACATCATGTACTGCGTGTTGCTTGTATTAGGTCATTTATGCACTGCACGTTGGAAAGAATGCATGTTTCTCTCATGTATAAGACATTATTTTGAAGAGTAGACTATCCCTGCACACCGCCCTCTAATAGTCTTTCTCCTCTGCTCAGTGGGTGAGGGACAACAGTAGGAGGGAGTCGGAGGGAACTGTATTTTCTCTCTCATCATGGGGTCGCTGTGCTCTGGAGGGGTCTGAATCTGCGCTGAGGTTGATGATATCAGGTTATAATTAATACAGAAATCAAATTCCACCCACTTTGCACCCTCTCTGACTGGATTACTTCTGTGTGGGTTAACGTCATATAGCGCTACCTTCTCCATATGACATGTTTAACCTGTTTACTGTGCTTCACCCACTAAAAATAGACACAGATTCTTCCGGGATACAGTCTTACATCCTTTCGAAACCACCCTTACAAAGCTTACTTTTAGATTTAACGCCTCTTACTCTATTTAAATAAAGCTAATCTTCTCTTAAATAATAAATAAAACATATCCTCAGATTGCTATTAGTCTGATGTTTGCATTGGAGGCGCGTTGCTGCAGCAGGAACACAGCTGGCTCAAACATCAGACACTCAGCACATCATCAGGTCACACAAAGAGGAACTAGTGGGCAGAAAAGCAGACTAAGGTGCTTGGATTAGAGTGCAGCTTCGGGACATTTGGTCAGCAGCCTTTATCAAAGACTCAAAGTTGTGGCTGAATTTGTCCAGCGACTCTCTGCTGGGTCGGGGCCAACGTTCGGATGAGCATCCAAACTGGAAGCCTCATTGGTGATTTACAACATTAGTCAGTACGTGATTCTGTCTCGTAATGTTCCCCAATCAAACTTTAGTGTTGTTGTTTTTAGCTGAAATCCAGCAGTGAGTTGTATCCTCAATGTTATTTTTATTTATCTCACGTAGGAAGGTGTATTTCGTCTCCTCGGGAAGAAACATCTCCACCATCAAAATAAAAATATTTAGGACTAGTTAGACGTTAAGAAAAATAGACCCTTGCTTTTGTACAGATTTTACAGATTTACAGTAAGATAAAAAATAATGACACCACTCTCTAATATGAAGCTAAATATGACGCTAACTACAGCCAGTTAACTGAACTTAGCATAACAAAACCCCAGCGCAGCACTTTGAAAGCTTATAGATTATTATATATATATATATATATATGTATTATACTATATCTTTCCTTCCTTTAAACAAACAGGACAACAACTAATGATTATACAGTTACCCACTGCTCGTATTGCCTTTATACTTACTACTTGTCATATAATTAGGTAGGATTATAATGCTGGTTTCCTGTTACTCTGGGTAAAAATAAAAAAATCATTAGGTTTCAAATGATCCCCTTTTTAATTGAGGAAAGGTATCAGATAGTAGTGTTACAAAATGCAATGCTGCGGTTTTATGGGGTTACTAAACATCCTGAAGCTAAGTTTGTTTGTGCTTAACTTCTGTCAATGTTGCATATGTTCCTGATTATATTGGCTTAATGAAGATGCAAAACATAATGTACTTCATAACCAAGCTCTCACATGAAGGCATTCTGTTTTTACTGCTGTTTATTAAAGACAATGTATTAAATGTAATAATGAATTTGCATGTCAAAATGAGAGACGTTACTTCTCAGCTCAATCGGATATAAGTGCAGCAGCAACAAAACAGAGGTTTGCTTAACGAAAATAGAATGATCTGTCTGGAAACATGCTTTATCTAATTCCAAAAAGTTCTGAAATGTTGAGTTCCAGTTGCAACAGACAATAATCTTAGCTGTATTGAAGATATAGATTACGGTTTGACAAATGATTATGATGATTTTGATATTTCCTGCAGACAATTCAACTTTTTCATTTCCTGGTAAATTGTCATCGCTCCGGTCCTGTCCTGGTGGGCTTCCCTCTCAGTCCCGTCTTCGCTCTGTGCTTTTATTAAAGCCAACATTTGTCAGCAGGAAGATGGTTGATATGCAAAATGTGCAGCAGCTCACACCTCACGCTTCAGTTGTTCTGGCTGTTTGAAAAATTATATATGCGGAAATGCCCTGCTACGACAAAACAGATAAGAGACATGAGTAATGTTCAGAAGATTCGGGTTTTATTTCTCTCTATTACAGATTTTTTATTTGTACCTGAGTATGTGTCAAAGTATGATGCTGGATAGAAAACACAGAAAGTGTTTTTATTAACTTTTTAAGATTCTTCTGCTTAAATAAGGATAAGGAATATGCATTTAACATACTAAGCGTACTTTTAGTATCCCAAAACATAGCATGTAAATATTTTATTTATAAATATTTTAAAAAAGGGTGTTTGCTATATTGCATTGCTCACTGGAGTGTGAATTCATTTGCAGCATTCAGCCACGATATCAATGAACAATTATTTACCACAAATCTGCACCATTCATAGTGTTGCTCTCTGCCGTACGATGTAATTGCAGCAGCACTAAATGTCAATATATTTGAGGCATCACATGATCCCACAAAAATGAAATTAATCTAACGCCTCCACGCACAGGATGAGATGAATTTCATTGTTTCTAGATCTCCAAAGCTATTACTTCCCAATTTTCTGTTCGTTTAATATAATAATTCCAACGTTTGTGACGTTGATGAGATTGGAGTGTATTTCAGGTCGCATTAAAAAAAGCTTGGATTTTTCATAAAGTGACATTAAGGTTTGACCCTGACGTCCAGTCCACGATGTTGGTGCAGCAACAGTTTGCCCTTTGAATGATTATCTATCACAGCTTTTATCAATTCAGAGGGACACATCTCTTCCGCTCACCTGATTGTGCTGTCAAACCGGATCTGGGATTCAAACGCCGCAGTTTGAAAGCATGGCAATTTCACTGGATATCATTTCTGTTGGGAAGATGATGCGAAAGGACCACGCTGTGTGAGGAAATTGTTCTGCTAAGTGACTCTTCCCCCCACATTGGCAAGCGGCATTTCTCAATATAAATGGCCGTCAAGGCTATTTGTCAGGGATACACATCAATCTTTGAGCGTATCGCCGCGGCGCCAGGAGGCGAGGCGTGCAGTGCTGCTGTTACCAGTCAGAAATGTGTTGAGATTGTCTCCTCAGGCTGTCCTCACCCCGTACAGTGGAGGAGCAACGCTGCAGCCACCGTTCGGAAGACTGGTTACTTTCATTAGAGAAGACTTTCAAGGAATTACAGGAGCACGACCACAAGTGTTTCATGAATTATCGTACTTGGATCTAGATCAAAATTGATAGAGAACAAAACTGAAAGGCTTCAGTAATTGTTGCAGAAATGTTTGAACGTGTGCGAGAAAAGGAGAGTGAGACAACTCGATTCTTATTATTTGTGTGTAATATATTGTTCTACAACTCCCCTTTGCATGTGTGACTTGTTGATTTCCTTGTGGCTTCCCTAATTACACCATATGATGCAGAAAGGATATTTCAGTAAGAGGATAATTTAAATTCTTCAACAGGCTGTTGAAAACATGTCAGGCTACTCACTCATGTGTTAATCGTAAAAGATGCATATGGTGATATTCTGTATTCTTCCTATAATCACATGCTGCCTGTGTAGGCAAAGCCTGGAAATCAAAGGAATGAACTCACAACGAGATGAAATGAGTGAAGCATCGGAGAGTTGAGAGTAAAATGGTGATAAAAAAAAATATGTTGAAATATTTGAAATATCATCAAATATTATGAGACTAAAAAATACCTTCGAAATGAAAACCTATTCATCTCTCAAATCGTACATTTATTACAGGAGACACTTGAAATAAAGAAACGATCTCATCCTCCTTCTGTGTAGTTATTTCTTAAGATTTAGTTGTCTGATAATAATTATCTCAAATCCATCATATCTATATGTGGATATCCCCCCTCCACTCATTTTTCATACTTACATTGTCACGGCCCAGAAGAGTGTGTATTCAGGGGGATGTTTCCCATCTCGGGTCCTGAGCTGTGGAATAATGTAAGAGCAGCGGTGTGTTGCTGCTGCGGCTGGGGGAGCGTGTTGCCATAAAATATTAACGACTTGGAAGCCCAGCCACCTGACAAGATGAATGTAATTGGCCCTGCAGCTCTATCTGTGCATGTTAATGAGATGGGATGGTATTTAAATCAGTCGCGCCCCAGACACAGTGGCTGCAAACCAGAAAACCACAAACAAAGACGCAGTGAGAGAGCACATATGCAGCGAGATAGAAACGGAAAATGTCACTAATTATTCTCTTTCTGGGGACCTGCTGCCTGCATCTCTTTGTGTTATTGTTGTTTATCTAAGCAGACTACTTTGGATTACTTTGGATCAAACTTATGGCGCTGAGATCATTTTGACGAGCCCAAAGAAGCGGTGGGTTGAGTGAAGGAAGGCCAGATACGAAGCCTGCGGTAAAGGTGTGCACCTGCACAGCACCTGTCCTGCATGCCACGGTGCTGCAGTCCAGCCGTTCCTGTCACCAAGGGTCTGGAATAAAGATGTTTGTTTCTAAAGCAAAATGTGACCAACTCAGGAGAAAACAGGTCTCCGGTAGTCACAAACAACAGCTCGAGTCAGCTCTCCCAGGGGGCAGGAATCAGGAAATTGTAGTAGGTAGCAATAACCTAAATCCAAAAGACCAAAAACAGCCGGATTGATTGTGTAGCTGCATGTGTGTTTGTTGGGCTCGAAAGCTGTGAATTCTGGAAAACTGAACGAATAAAACAAGTCAGCATATGGGAAACTGTGTCACTTTTCTTTCATTATCCTGACAACTTTTTCCTTTTATGTGACAGCGTCGTGGTCATCCTCACCAGCACCCCATAAAACTCCCGTCCTCTGCTGCGGCCATGTGATGCAGGCTGGACGGAGGTGTGATGTATCAAAGCCTTGGTGTCTCAGACAGAAATTGTGGCATGCTGTGTTTGTATCTGTGTCTGTTTGTGTGTGTGTGTACGTGCGTGTGTGTGTGTGTGTTTTGTGCAGACCGGGGGGAGACCTGACGCCCAAAGGGTGGGGGAAGTGTAGGCAGGACGACAGATGGTCTCCCTCATGGTGGCTGAAATAAAAGAGGGAATTAGAGGACTCCAAGGTGTACACTCTGACGGCAATTACAGCAAATAGATTGGAAGTGGACCTCCAGGCACCCAGGGAGGCAGCTCCATAGGGGAGAGCTCCACCTCACTGCATCTGGTTCGCACCCCCCCCCCCCCCCCCCCCACACCAAAACTGGTCAGGATGAAACCACAGACCCCGTCTCTCCTTCAGATGAAACAGATCCTACTGACCATTAGCGCCCTATTGTATGTAAGAATAAGTGTCATAACGTAAAAAAAACTAACTAGAAATAAACTTCATGTGCACTGTAGTGTTTGAAATGGATTTCTATTTTACCATTTTTCTCAGATTTGGGGCCGAAGGATTTGCAAAAATAACAATTTCAGACATCCCTGGGAGCTGCGTTGGTTAGTTATTCAGCTGCCTGGAGGAGTTTGAAAACAGTCAATTATTTTTGTCCTGCATGCTTCCGCCCATTGATTCTCCAACGATTTTTACTGCCCCTCCAAGTACGAATATGCAGCAATTGAATTAAATAACCCCACCCAATCAATATAGAATACGTAACACAATCCAGCTTTTCTCCCATAGCCTGTGGAAACTGAGATTCATTGCAGAGGAAGATGAATACCAACTGAAAGATACTTTTATGGACCTGTGATGGCAGTTATGAAGTTTATGTATTACCATCAAATATTTTGTATATGAAACATTTAATGAATTACTTCTGGCAATATTTGTGGGTAGAATTTCAAACAGAATTTGGGCCGCTTTCCATTGCCATTGGGAGCAGTAGGGATCAGCACATTCCATTAGCCTTGCCCTGTGGCTGAATGAGTGAGATACAATTTAGAGAATGTGTCTCTAACCCCAAACCTTGCGTTCCCATCAATGCATAAATGATAGAGACACCCTAATGAAACAAAAGGCTCCCTGCCAAATATGGCCATAAAAACAACATTTGGGTTGAGAGGGACCTTAAGCTTGTCCATTAACCTCAGAAAAGTATCCTTAATGTTACTCACACATCGCTGTTCGATCCGCGGTGCCAATGTTGCTGAAATACACACGAGACACAAGTGATAAAAACTTAAGTCATTTAACTGCGTCACTTTCTACTTCAGTGACTCTTTTTCCAAAGGATTTTGAGGATCTGATGGTCAAACTGGAAGCATACAAAACCTCAGTTGCAAAGCTTTATATTTTTGGGGCAAAATCTCATGATAATTATTCATTATATGACATTTGAAACTCACTAAAACAAAAATATGCATAATGCCTGCGGATGCAGAGAAAAAATATACCATGCTGTCCGCAGAGGGAAATTGTGCACTTTTACAAACCTTGCATAAGATTTACACACCAAGGTAAAAACAAAATGAGAAATCAGGTTTGTATTGTATACAATGTAAATAAGGCTGACTTTTGGCCTGTGAGTTATGGCCTCAAAAACTGGCTGCTTTCCCTTGTTGCATAAATTCATGAACAGTAAATCACTGGCTTCTGAAAAAACAAAGACAAAAAAGGAAAAAAAAGAAAACAGATGAATAAAAAATAATTAGGCAGTGAACATATGTAACCAATAAAGACATGTGCAAGTTTTTTTAATCCACATTAAACTATTAAAATACAGAAATATTGCCCATCTTTGAAAGTTATTGCTTGCACTATGATTCATTTTAGCACATTGTTGACAAATGTAAGAATTGCTTAGATGTGCAACATGTTTCTAGAATGGAGAAACTCTCTTGAAATCAAAGCAACAGAAGAAAGGGAAAGACAAGTTTTTGGCTCGTAGAACAATATTTAACACACTCAAGAAAGGAGAAAAGGCATGTCATTAAATACAACTAGCTTTATGTGAAATCATATGGGACCATAACACAGCAGAGCACAACTAACAAAGAGCCATGAAAAGGTACCGCTGAGGTTAAAACCCCCTCCTGGTGACCCTTCACGGTCTTGTGTTCAGTTACGCTGGCTAAAGAGTATCACAAGCGGTCAGCGATTTCAATTTGTAAAATCTTACATGCTGAGAAATTCTCCAAGCTCGAGAGTGAAAAGAGTATTGCGGTACAGCGCTGTGTAAGTCTGACATGTGGTTGGGTTTATGTGGTTGCAGGACGACCGTGGGCCCCCCCTCTGAAAACAGGTAATTTGTACCAGATGAGTTCATGTCACTTTTCTTCTGTTTTCTCTATTTTTCCTTTTACTTTAAAATCCTCATCCTTTACCTTCAGTGCAGCCAGAGGAACGGTTTTGCGGTGAAAGCACAGTTGATAGCTGACTGTAGTTTTGGGATGATCTATTTGTTTTGTTCTAAGTGTGTTTTTTAAATGAATCTGAGTAATATTTGGAGTATGTGCAGCAGCTTCGTATCATGCAGGGAATGAAAACACTGACCTCCACTGTGCACTTTGTGTTGGATTGGAAAGTCTGTGGATCAAAGTAAGAAAGAAGTAAGTTTGGTGAACTACTCCGTACTTGAGCAAACATACTGCAGATATTACAACATAGTATTTCAGTTTATTTTTTTAATTCTACATATTCAATTCTGTATTTTATTTTGCAGGCACTTTACGAGTCACAACAGTTGAAGAGTAAATCTTAATAGTATTTGGAGCAAAAGAAAGTAATTGAGCAATAATTCATTTTTCCAATGAGAGAACAGTGTTGACTACCCTAAATCAAAGATCGTAAAACAAAGAGAAATACAAAAATACATTAAATCTACCAAACTCACTCCACACGCTATCCAATGATTTTATCTGCAAGCTCCCAGATGTCTGCAGGTCAACATGCAGCTGCAGGAAACTCTGCGCCTCAAATAGCAAGCATGTTCCCGTAATCACTGAAACAAAAACATACTCTAGCAATGATCCAAACAATGTCATCTATTTCATTTCATGGAAGTTTTGTAAATGAAATTAAATCCGACTTTCCCGAGCGAGCACCAACACAAACATGAGCTGATTGTTACCAATTCAATAAGTAAAGTTATATTAAGCTCTGAGGCAAAGCCTCAACCACAAGGGTTTCTCTTCCAATTGAGTAGCGAAAGAGGTACAAGTACTAGTACTTCTATTACTACTACTAGAAGATATTTTACGTGAGCAAAGAAATAACACCATAGTGTAATTTAGTAGAGGAAAAAGTTTCCCTTTGAATTGTAGTAGAACATTATTAAGTAGCATTAAATGAGTAAAAGTAGCTAAAAATGTAGGTATTATAAAAAGTCGGATGACACATATCTTATATCTAAACAAAAATGGCGATGGCGGCACATCTCATTGAACTGATCATCTGTTTGTATTTCAGACTGTGGATGATATTGCAATATGAATCCCATCTGATCCCTAAAATACATAAGGTGTCAAACTAGAGACCAAACGCAGCTGCAATAAGCACAAGTCTGTGTTTTTGTAATCATCGTTAAAACATTTAATCAAATGAAAATAAATCTTATCAGATATTTGAAGTCTTTAAAGAACTATTCAATATCCTCCATGAATGATTATAATAGAGTGAGTCATATTTCAGGTGGCCGGCTTTTCAGATTATATCACTGCTCAACATTTGTCACCTGTCAAATTATTTTCCCCCCGCATGTCATGTTCATTTGTCAAAACAGCATTGTTCAAAGTTGCCTACTGCTTCACGTCCAACTAAATCAGATTTGAGCGGGACACTTTTATTTGGATGTCATATTTGCGGTAATGCTAGTCTAATAAAATTGTACAGAATTGTAAATGTCATTAATCTAAATCTAAGCGTGTTGCAAAGATCAGGACTAATGACTGGACCATAAAGTGAGAATGAGCAGTTGAACATATTTAATCAGTCCCCCCCAATACTAAAACTGCTGCTGTGAATGTCGCTTGCCAAAAGGAAACAATTGCCGTTCTGTTCGATGTGTAATGTAATTGCATTAAAACACTACGTCCCCTAAAGTTTAAAAGAGCATTTAAGCTGGACGAGGCCTGTTGCAGGCTGGAGACGCACTGCCTCCTTTAGCCGCGGCTTTGACTCCTTAATAATTCTGCAGTTTTCTGACCGATGCCAGAGACGACCATTTCTTATCATTCTTCCAGCTACTTAGAGCCACATCTGAATTACGCACGGTGGATCCGACGCACATTTATTCTGCCCTCCTGACAGTTTTATGGAACTCATTATCCGCTTTGTGGCCATGGCTGTGAATGTAGAACCTGTGGGGGTTTTATGTGTAGCCAGTAGCACTCTGCTGACCACATTTAATGTCCTCTCTGAAACAAAAAAAAACAGGCGGGTTGAGGTGGAGGGAGAGGGGGGGGGGGGGGGGGGGCATCCCAGTCCGCTTTGACAACAGCAGCGTGCTCTGCTCACACACACTGAGTGGCAGTGTCGGGTCTGTCGATGTGAGGGCGTCCGGGCGCAGACCGAGAGCCGAGACCCGGTTTTATTTACCTCAGGTGCAGCAGCTCATTATAATGGTGTTAATGAGGAGCAGATGTAGCTGGGTGAAGAAGGAGGAGCAAGGTGTGGCCTATCCGGGGCAAGCCTACATGGAGGTCCTGTCCAGGGATTTCCTAATCCCCCCTCCCACTACAACCAATGCACAACCCCTCACGTGTTAATATCTACTCAGCGAGCGCTATTAACTAACACTGAGAACTGCCCACCACAGTGATTTAGTGAGCCCCTCCTCACGTCAGTGGAATATAACTGTATGAATGATACAGACCTGGGAGGCACTACCTCCTTCAATGAGGTTATTCTGGCTTCTGGTTTGCACACACCGAATAAATCTGCCGGTTTGCATGTTTTCTTTTTGTCAACAAATTACAAGGAAATACCAAAAACCTTAAATTGGCCCCGTCCCCTGCAGTAACACTGGATGTGAGAGCTAATGAAATCCCTACTGCCACTAACTGTACTGCCTGCATAACTATACATTTAATTGGAGAAAAAGCAGACAGAAGGATCTACAACACACATTTGAAGGATTTATACAGGATATCCAACTGATTCAGCCATGAAAACAGATTTAAAATAAGATACTTTTTCACAGCCACATCACCTGGTCATCAAGAAACAAAGCAACGAAACGAAGGAACAACACTGATCCTGTGAAAATGTACGTATTCAATAGACAAACATGCAATAACATCTTTTGGTATCTTTTAACTGGATTTGTTGCCAAAAGCAAAAATAGCCATTTCCCTCACACAAGTTTTCAGCATATATTCTCTTATATTTGAGCTGCTGTTTACTAATTAAGGTTAACGCGAAAAGAGCCTTTTAATCTGCTTTATTCCCAATAAAACGAGTGAAATTATTATGAGAGCACATTGTTAACATAGAGTCAAATTCCATAATGTCAAAGTAATCTAAGCACCAGAAAAGCAAAAACCTCCTTTGATAAATCTGTGATATGGCCGTTCATCTGTCCCTCAATGGCGCCTCTGAATCCCTCTGCAGAGAGAAATAATCCTCTTTTTGCTGCTGAATGGCTTCAGCTTTGAGTTTGCCATTGTGACTTCTTCACTGACTGAGCGCTGGCAGTAATGATCTCCAGGAGCCCTCTCCGCCTGCCAACGGTGGGCCATAACACTCTTTATTCACCACGAAACCTCCGTTGGGAGCGCCTCGTGGTCCCCAGGACAACAATGCTGGCAGCCGAGCCCAGCGTCGGGCTCTGGCTCGTCTTGTAGCGCTTTTTATGGGCTTGGCCTTCCCCCTGCTATTGAGGCAAATGCAGGCCATCAAACAAAGCAATTTATGACCTAGGCTAAATTTGACCTTGGGCCTCCTGAAATGCCATTGCCCTCAGAAAATGTGGGAATGAAAAGGTGTCTATGTAGGATGGCATTAACCGGTTTCTTTGTTTTTCAGTGTAGAAAACGTGCAGCGTGGGGGTTGTGTTCCAAGTTGCTGCACATGACGGATCTTGCTCGACATGCTCACTTCTAATGGGGAATTTTAGGATCAAAGCCTCCAAATTAGAGATAATAGAGTTGTCCTTCATGCCTGGAGCAGAAAGTGACGGCATTTTCACTGGTTGACCTCAAATATTTTTTAGTTAGTGACATAACACAGTGACCTGGTTGACTTTTGCCTTCTGGTTTGTGCAGCTGAACTACAGGGAGTTCCTTATTTACTGCAGGGATGTGCCTTGCCTTGTCTTCACCCACCAGCACATGTTAGATTGCTGTCTCTCTCCCCGCTGCGCAGCTTCAGTAGTTTATGGCTTCAGCTGTTTATGGCGCAGCCTTTCTAAGGGAAAAGCTGCGGATTGTGTCGCTCCACATCTTCTAGCCTTCTACTTTACCAGTTACCAGAAAGTTGTATTTTGTTTATTTATTTCATTGTTATTGCAATTCCGGATGTTCACAAAAATAAGGTTTTAAGCATGACATTGAAGCAAGACACGTCAAAAATTACAGATTACATCAGATAGCAGATTTAAATACAGTCAATAAAGTGCTAGTCTTTACACTGAATAGAAGGAACATGCATGCATCTAAATATGCAGCCATGAAAATCATAATATATTTGAGCAGTTTTAAGAAAACGTCATCATTCTGCATAATACTGCATGTGCACACATGTTGGCTGGATTCTTGTGTTTGCTGTAGAGATTGACCAAGAAGCATGAATGATACAAGATGAAAGAAAGGGCTCTCCATCTTTGTATGTTATATGGATTCTTCTCACGCATTTCCCTCTGAGACAAGGGGTTCGGTAATCTGTATCCTTTAGTGAGAGAACCCCATGGAGATGCATTAAAGAGATAAATTGGTATCATCCCCAGTGTGACAGACTCCTCATCTGTCTCTGCTCGCCTCCATTGATCACAATTTATTTTATTTGTGTTGTTTCATTATTAGGCGGAAGAAAAACATTGCATTAATAAAGCCCTGATTATAAAGCTAAACAGAAATGCTATACTGTTACACAGGAAATTGAGGTTAAAGCACGAGGCTCCGGTTTGCCTGCCCTTGTATCTTCTTACGGAATAAACTGAGATCACAGGCGGCACTGATCATTCACTGGAGATCTAACTCATTTCCTAACGATTATCAGGCTTTCCTGGACTGGACACACGTCTCTAAATAGATCACTAATTTTTCCCAGTAGTCTTGTCATATGTGAGACAAAGCGCTGAGATGAGCGAAAGGAACATACAAGGCCTAAAAAGCTCTTTATTAAACATGCTATTGATATCTAGATAAATTATTATAAATAATCTAAACTTTGGGATCTTGTGACTCGGCTAGGCGGAAACAAAGAAAGATTATTCATGTAATGTATCTGGTGTGATATTTTATTTTGAATGGTTTGGTTGGTCAAATGCACAGTGTCAATAGTACTTGTTAAGCAGAGGATCTATGTTTATACTTTTGTATATTTTGTTCTACATATACTGGTGGGTGGTTTTAATCCATAATGTAGGATGTTTAAAATTATCACACGTATTGTATTCGTTGAGTTGCATAAAATGGTGATAAAACTAACTGTTGGTTTCAAGTTTCACCATAGAACACAATATTTGACTTTCCAATCCACAGCATTCCAGCTGTCGTATGAATGTTGAACGCTTTGAATCACAGCAATGTAAAGCACAGCAGCCCCACCATTCAAACGCAATATGTAACAGGATATTTGTCTCCACAAACTAAAGAACGAGACGTCATGCCAAGATCTCTCTGGTGAAGGCGTCCACACCCTTTGATAAATAGATTCATGTACATGAACAATAACAAGAAATATATTTATTAGCACTTGCAAAATGAATGCAGTTGACATGATTGGAATAAAGGACCCTGGTACTTCCTCTGTTCCTGGCTCAGGTCACAGCCGGGAGGCAGCCAGCAACAACACCGGTGAAGGGCCGGGGCCTTGTGCTGCGTGCCATCACCGCCTGACATGAGGTGATGCGCAATGTGCCGACAGCTCACTATTTCAACACCATTTTAGACTGGCCTAACTTAATACTTTTCCTTACGGGCCCCTACGATTCACCATAAACACACTGAAAAACGCAGCAACCTGGATTTGCACTCATTTCTGCTCAGTTTCAGCTCTGGTGTGGTATTACGGGCCGGTGTCACCAACAACCCGATTCAAAGTAGTCTGGTGAAATAACTGAGTGCTTTGCATTTGGAATACCAGAAAATGTTTTGTATTTGCGAGTTATTAAGGGCACGAAAAATGTTTTATGAATTATATTGATAGCTGAGAAAGAAAAATAAATGTAAATCCGCCATATGGTAATAAATGTTTAGATAAACATAAAAAGTCTGCATGAACTACATCTACAAGGGAAATGTAGGTAACACGTACAAAATAAGCAAAGATGATGTTGCTATTTGGGAGCTGTTGCCTTAACCATTAGAGTACAGTTTTCTTACTCAAAGACACTATAAATAATCATTTGTGAAAAAGCCAGAGATTTATTGAGCAGAAAAACAAATTATTTGAAATATAGCCACAATAACTGGTTTTCAGTGGCCTCTTCACTCCCTTTGCAACACAGAAAATATGTTGAGTCGTAGATTCTCTCATGAACGACATTCAGGTTGAGAGGACAGTACTCCCTCGCTTCACAGATATTTGTGCTCACTTTAAAAATAACCCAGGCAGGAAATAATTAAAAATACATTTTCCTGTTCGGTGCACAGTACAAGCTTTTTTTTCCACATTATCAAACTTCAGAAAACAAGCAAACAGGAGTCATCTGAACCAAATTCAAAAAGTTGTACAATGCGGAATAACGGTAACACGCCCGGTGAGATTTACCGGTGAATGTGTGGCAGGCTCAGTTTGACAGAACTAGAATGGGGCGCTCCGGACGCCCACATGTCACGAGCTACACAGCCTCCTGCAGCCGGAGCTCCTGGTAAGGTTATTTTTACTCCGGCACCTGGAAACGTTGCAGACTTTGCTCCGGCCTGCACATTCTTTTCCCAAAGCACAATCAGGTGCGAGAGCGAGTGATCTTCATTCACTGCAATTAAGATTCTGCCTTCATCTTCTCCTGGTACACAATTACTGCTCCACTGCTGTTTGCTCTAATTGCTCTTTCATGCAGGGATTGGTGGGAAGCCAGTGATTGTGATGGGTCGGGGATTATCTCCTTTCCTTTACTCTGCGCCCTTAAAAAAATCATTTGTAAACTCCCCGGTGTAATTACTGAGCCTCATGATTAATTGTCTATTGAAATTAGCGGGGCCTAGCTTTCATTTCTACTGCATTGAATATTAATTAATGTTAACTCTACCCATTTTCTTTATTCACCCTTTACAAAAGCACATCTTTTGAATGTTAATTGTTGTCTTCAAAAATGGGGACCTTGAGTCCAAATACTGACAATAGGCCATCACAAAATAATGTCCGTCTGTATTAGACTGTGTATTAGAATGTGTTTTTTGGGCCATAAATAATATTTACAGGAGGTCGACGGGTGAAGAAAGCAAACTCTTATTTAAATCACGTCTCATCTGTTAGTCGAGAGGTGTCAATATGCAAAGCAGCTTCACAGCTTTTGTTTGCCTTTGGAGAGAGAAGAATAGACACATTTAATTCAGTTTGTTGATTTAACCCTTGTTGGAAATGACAAGTTGAATAAGTGCCATGTAATCACATTCAGCATATTGTCACACCATAATGTATAAAACATAATGTCACCTTGAATAAAGCATCCACCAGAAGAATACATATGGGTAATAATATGGAAATTTACACTGTACGGTAAGAATCCGATTAATGTTAGAATATCTCCATAATCTAACAACAAGGGAATGCTCACGTTGGCCTGGAACTCCACCTCTGCAAATTCACACTTACATGCACAATATTTGACACCAATTGGCATATACTGTACACGTTAGACCGATAAGTATAATCAGAGGTTTGTTTTTCATATTTCAGGAGGCGATACAGGAGGTGATACAGATTAAGTCTTATGTCTTCTTTCAATGACCATCATAAGTGAATGTTGTTGCATTGCACTACTTCTTTCCTCAGTGTGATTAACATGGACACTGGTGTGACTAGTTTCACAGGCCTGTTTGCGTGCACCAAATGTGTATTATTCCAGGGTTGGAAAATGGTCCCCATCCCATTTCTACTCCTCTGTGAGTAAAATGGTCTTTAAACTAGGGTGCACAGCTGTTTGAGGAAATGACGGGGTTTTCTTTTTTTAACAAATAGAAACCAAATTTGAAAAAACAGACACATTGTTCACTTGCACGTCTCACGCAACAGATACACTAACAACTGCTTCCATTTTAATCAATGCAGCTGTTTATTTATCCCACAACTGGGTTTTCAAGATGTGGGAATCAATGCAACCACGAAAGGAAAGTCATAAAGCACAGAAACTATAAGGTCGATGGGTCCAGCAGTGTTTGAGAAAAGCTGTGGACAGACAATCACGCAAATTCACACAGCCAAATACATACACCTCCTGGCTGAGAAAATCCCTTCTATTGTTTCCTTTAATTTGGCCGATTGAATGAAAGTCCAGGTTTCCTCCATGTAAAACATTAAATCTGTTTCCCTTTGTGCGCACTCACTCTCTCTGCCCCCTTTGTCTCTGTGTACAGTCGACCTTCGTCTCGCCTTACTCCATCCACATTCAGATAAAGTGATCACCACAGGCAGATTAAACTAATGTCTTTACCCCTCAGCCTCTCTGAACGGCCACGGAATAAAATCGCCACTGCTGCGAAAAGGCTGTGACATAACTTGATCCACGCGGTGACGACGCACGCCACCGCTCGGACCCTGTAATACATCAGTGCCAGGAGACAGTGGACGTGGAGACACACTGATTGAATCAGGGGCCCCTGGAGCTTCTGGGGAGAGTTCATCGACACCAAACCGGCAGCATGCACACAAGAATCCCTCAAACGGTGTCCGCTGCGACTGCGTTTAAGGACTTTCATTCATTCAAGCCACTTCTGCCTGAAAGTGCACACAGAAAACACGAAATGTTTGAAGGTCAGTAAACCAAGCCTCCTGAAACTAAATTCATAGCAACTGATGAAACTGCAAAAAAAAAAAGATTTAAAAATTAGTTTTTATCTTCTGATCTAAACGTGTAGGCCTATGCATAATTTTAAATGACGTACATTACTTTAAATGACGCACATAAAAGTTGCCTTGATGATCATGGACTTGGCTTGAAGCATCACAAGCATTTAGCACTCACCTTATTGTTTTACAACTCACATTTGATTTGCAGCTGAGAAGCTCACCATCTATTATCTGTTAACATAAACAATTAAGTATTTATGGCCATCACTCTGCGCTTCCTTCTTTATGTCCTTATGACTCATCAGCTGTTATACATCTCACTGTACGGAGACATAGCATTGTTCTGCTGGGATAAACGACCAATAACTTTGAGAAATGACAGCAAAATGTCAGGTTTGACTGTTTATGTTGTATGGTTCAGAATTTTTATTATGAAGATTACATAAATATTCAGTAAAATCGTGCTATTGTAAGGATGACAGAGGTATTTTGCTTCAGAGTTAGCTGCCTTGGGAGGGATGAAACCATTTTGAGTCTTCACTTTATTATTAAAATACAATAGTAATAGTTCGGACCCCGCATGACCCGGAGTACACAAATGCAAAGGCAGAGGCAAAGGGCTGTCAACATTAACGCAATAATCTAGGCAATTAATGTAGCCTAGATTAATGCAACAAAATATTTTAACGTCGTTAACGTTCGTTTGTTTGACCGCGGAAACAAAACGGCCGCTAGCTGCAGTCAGTTACATCAAGATGGAGAGTGTTTTTTGCATGAGTGGCAAACGGACCACTTAAAGCACTGCTATGCTAAGCTAGCTGCTAGGCTAAGCTCGCTGCTAGGCTACTTCACTCTCAACATCTAACGTTACCCTGCGCGGCACGCAGTCTGCAGAGGACCACCACTGTGTCTCTAAAAGACTTTTATAGAAAACCAAAATATTGTAAGAAAGTGTTGTACAGTCACAAACTGTACAACAATGTCGGTCGACCTGTCAATCCCAAAATAAAGCCTTGCTTGCTTGGTCGCTTTTATTGTAAATTTACAATACTTTACTTGTAATTTTCTTATGGACTTCAATGCAATCATTTAAATCATGCACGATCTAAATGCAGGTTAAAAAAGAGCACTACAAAAACAAAGAATTCTAATGTTCCACTTCCACAGGAAAGTCCAATAAGTATTTGGGAGCAAGATCGACTCTCTCAAAGCCATGAACCAGAGAAGCGAGAGTATTTGGAGCTACGCCAGGAACAAAGAAAGAACACAGATTTTGTTGACCCCCAAAATGTTAGTTTGTGATGTGTATTGCATATAATTTAAAAAATGGTCTTGGGACTCTTTTAAATGGGGAATTCAAAATATTTTTTCTGATAATAATCAACCCTGAAACCTTTTTAGAATTAAGTGGTAGAATGCTTCTTGTTTCTTTCATGAGTGATTGAAGAAGAAGGGAATGAGAGGGATGTGTGGAAAATATCCTGACAGCCATTAAAATAAATGAAAAATGCCATTGCATGTTGCTAACTACTTTCGATATGATTTGCAGCCAATAAAACATATGCATCAATTTCAGCTGTGCTCAATTCATTTGATTTGTTATGTACAGAAAAAACAGAAAAACAAATGGTGTGCTTGTTAAAGGAATCCGTTCAGTCTAAGTCTTTATGATGACGTTACTTTGGCACCTGTAAGAAAGACAAAATCATCAAACTGTTCTACACAGTCCAAGAACAGTGTGATTTGTGGAACTGTTCTCAGCAAGGGGGTTGATGTAATGTATGAAATAATATCACACTGCCATTTTCTTTGTTTGATTATGAGTGATCATTTCATTTGGTGTTATTGGTTTTACCGTCCAACTGGAGTCTACAAGCCACATACATTGTTATTAGATAGTTCCCTAATATGCCAATATGCTAATTAATTGAACTGTCTTTGACTCGGCAAGAATAATAAAGCAAAGTGATTTAAAAGAAGTATGTTGGATTGTTGCTGATGGATAGTTTTGACTAAATCCCAAATATCACACACCACCATGCTGCTGTAAATACCTAGTAGTACACAAATGTGTATTAATCAAAAATGTAAAATCATCATCAACAAATAGACTATCCACTCTGCTTTTACACATTTGCATCTATATAAATGGGCTTGGAGCTGACAGACACACAAAGCATACGGAAAGGTATGATTTGTTGGAAATGAGAAGATTTGAAATCACTTCTACACTTTGTCCTTTAATTCGGCTGATTTTTATAACATAAACGTGTTGTAATTTCAGCTGCAGTAACCTACATCTAATACATTATCCCCAGTAATGTCTTCCGGCTAGAAGCAACGACAAATGACTAATTTCCCTTTCAAGTTTTCACCCCTTTCAAAAAGAAAGCGGTCTGCATTCCATCTCCCACACCGCTGTGACCCCGATCCTCTCTGGAGTTGTGCTGCTCCAAACTAGCCTGTGTTGCCATAGTAACCTCCTCCTTGCTACTTTGTAAGGTCACCAGCATCAGTGAGCGCTTCCCTCAGAGAACGGGCATAACTAATGTCCTGCAGCTTCTGGCCTGATGTAAATAGTCTCAGTTGACAGCCTACTGTACAAATACTCAATTACGTTTGCTTAAAGGAAATGATTTGTTGTAACAGTGAGCACTCAACTTGCGTGACATCAGCGTTGCCCGGGCAACGGCGGCTGATTGCACAGGCTGGAATTGGGTATTGATCAGAGGAGGGAGGCCTGGCGCCGGCGAGGGACTGGAAGCGATCCGCCACTACGATTTACAGAGGACGGGGGTGGGGGTGAACCTGCACACTTCGCCCCAGCTCAGAGAGCTGAAAACCCCTCAGGAACCAATTTACACACCGCTACAGTGCAATATCTGCAGCAGTCAATAATGGAAATCTGATGCCCCCTCTGCCATCAATGTGACCGCTCCTCTGCCTCTCGTTAGAGCACCTTGAAAGTTCTAGGCCAATCTATAGACACGATAGATTTCCAATGGTGTGGGGATATTTTGACTTTGGTATTCTCTGTGTAATTACACCTCTAAATAAGGTTGGACCTTTAAACAGGATCTGTCCTTTGTAGCCTTTGTAAATTGAATCCTTCTTTACTTTTATCACATTCATCGTCCCCGTACAGCATTTCAAACTACTCACTCCATCCTCCCATTTATTTACTCGTCATTATAGTGTTTTTAACTCTCTCACTTAAAGAGCATCTTTATTTAATGAAGTAAAAGCCAGTGTATGTCAGTATGGTTCCTACATCGATGCCTACTTTTACATGCACCGTGTCCTTATGTCCCTACTTCCATTGAGTGGGTCATATGGATTTTCTTCAGCTTTTGGAAAACGCTTTTTGGATTGGAGTATTTTATTTTTAAAGTAGAAATATTAAAACCATCTTTTTTTTAAGGTATACATTTAATTAAAATTCCTGAGCATATCTGGACACATATGGATCTCATTAATTAATTTAGTAAGCCTTGCCTCAATACTTTTACACACAAGTGTGAAATCACTAAGGATTCCATTTCACTTTTCACTTACTTCCTGAACTAAAATGTTGCAAATAGATTAGACAGACAAATGGAAAAATATGTACTGGGTTTATTGATCTTAATACTGTAACTGTGTAGCTTTGTGTTCATGTGGGATTTTTGCATGTTTATTCTAAGAAAAACATGTTTGGTTTCAGACTTCAAAACCGTGAAACACTGCTTGAGGCAAACTGTGTTACTATTCAACGGATGAAGTGAGAAAAAAACCTTTTTAATTTCAAACTTGCTCCCCTGTGAGGAGCTGAGTAGCTGTTTGTGGTTTAACAGAAGGCTTCCATTGCTGAACTGAAGGTGAAATCACCCGTTGAGCCTTGAATGTTGAAGCCTGGTTAGACACAAAGTTACTGCAAGGTAATGTCGTCTTAATCGAGCCAATCGCGTTCTTGACAAGAAACTGGCAACTTCTGGCAGCGCTCTGAAGTGCAATCCAGAGTGTGAAGTAACGCCGTGTGACATCTGAGGACGTTTAACCCAGAAGGGGCTCATTGGAGCCAACTTTCTTCCATCTTCGAGGCGTCTCTGCAACAAAAAAATAGAGCTGTCTCTTTTACGTTAGGCAGACCTGAGAGATGTCAGCCACCTGTCTCATCACAGTAATCGATTATGGAATACATTTGCTGTAATGTGATGTATGCATAATAAAGTAAAGCCTCAAAGGCAAAACAGACTGCCTCTTTAATAGAATCCAGCTATCATCATAAGTAAATTCCAAGACCTCGATGTAATGGAAACACGGCACTGTTTGATCTTCCCAAAGCTCTTGTGTGGAATCTAGTGAGGCCGATCGCTGCTGCTTTCAGCTGTAAACTGGATCGCGGTCACAAGGTGGTTATGGGTAGTCAACTACGACATCCAGAGGATTGGGAGAGTGTGTGTGTGTGTGTGTGGGGGGGGGGTTCTGGTTGATGTCACCAAAGACACATTTGCTGCAAAGTTATGGCACCATCATCAACAAAGCAACGACAGCTTCATAAAGTTTGATTTAATCCGACAGGAGAAATTGAACCATTATATAACATAATCTACAACTCTGTGATGATATACGACAAATGTGATGTGCCGTGTCGTTGATTGGAATTCATCCCTCAGCGTGCAATCCTTGAGGATCTAATCTAGAAAGTAGTTTGAATCAAAATATCCCTACCAAATAACCACCTGCTGTGTGGATGTATGTGCTTGTGCATGTGTGTGTGTTCTTGTGAGTCTGCCTGCCAAACATATCCATTAATTCTCTTCTGTTTTGTGTAGTAGTATTACACACTGGTTGGCGTTGCCAGTTTAATATGTTGTACATCTCTTTTTTTTTGCCTCGTTCCCCATAGAAGGTTCAATGTCATCTCTTTGTTGTCTCAAAATGCAATCAATGAAGGTCTTCCTACCCCATCCAGTGAAAGTCAAACCCAACCTATCTGGAGCCTCTGAGCTGTTCTGTCAAATCTAAGAACCAAGCCCATATTTCTTGGACTCATGTTGTGCAAGTCCTCACTCCAGTTTGTGTGTCCCCTCGCACCTAATATACAAAAGATCTATTGAAATATGCATGAGGCCCATGATGCCTGCACTAAAAATACACTCAAATAGGGAATACATTGACAGCTCTGTTATTGAGCTCTCCTTGAGCTTCCACTGTCACGGCAGCCACAGATCGCGCTCAGCAATCATGTGTTATCAAAAGCAGGCAGCACCGCTCTCCCTCTGACACGCACACTAAACATGTACATCCTACTTAAAAGCCTTCGCACCACACAAACTCGGCAATGACATGGGAATGTAAAATATTCAGACGTACTAATTTCCAGTTGTTACTGTTGAATATTTAACATTGGCTTGCTGATAAATGAGCAGTGAATATTGGCGAGTAAAAGCAGTGAAAGCGCCTTTTGTCAATATCAAAATGAATAACAACAATGTATATTTCGCAAAATGATTACAAAATATCAACAACACAACTTGTCACTAATTTAAGCCTAAATGACCAAATATGGTTATTTTCACTTAAACTGATAGTCACCTCTCAACTGCACTATACAATGTAAAAATAATATTCATATTTACAAAATAATTTCTGGTTCAATGTCTCTCTCTCTCTGACCCTCTGCTGCCATTGAACGGATGGCATTCAAAATATATTCTAAGTGATTTAAACTTCAGGCAAGGCTACACTACAGACATTTAAGTTTTAGTGTGTCACTGGTTTGCTAGACGTTATCCAAAACAAATGAAAGGACTTAGTTACACACAACCCTGGATCTCACTGATGCAACCCAATCCTTGGGTTTACCGACTTCCTGAACGACACCCCAAAGCTCAGTGTGAATAAACGTAAAAGAACCGTTAAAACCAACCACCTTCAAAGTCATTTCAACAATTATCCCAATAATACAGTCAAGGCTTTGTTTTACTACCGTAGATGATCTAGGGCACCAGATTATGCCACATTAGCCGCTGCTCTACCGTAAAGAACGATGAAAGGAAGAAAATTAGCCACCCACGTATGTGTACAACCCCTTTTGTTTGACATGATATGACATAAAAGCAAAGCTGATATCCCGCTGAGCGCCTTATGTTATTGGTTCTTTTGAAACATTTCGTCCCATATAAACTGTGCTGTTGTCGTGTCCGCTTTGACAAAGGCGGTGGTGCTCTATAATTCGGATTTGGGGGCTAAATTGGTAGGCATCCGTATAGGCTACACCTCTGTAATTGGGCAGATTATAGAGAGGTGCTATGAAATACACCCGTGCAACTTTAATAAGTTCCAGAGTCCTGGGCTCCAGGTTGCTGCTCCCGTGGTGCTGGTCTGAGTTAGCTAACATTTATCACATAAACATCTAACACCGCTCCTGCTAAAGCAGACAAATGCCTTCCTGCGCCGCAATCCTTTCCGCGGCCATCAGAATCAGGGCAACAAATCCAGCTTTAATAGTTATCTATGGAGTCCCTCGCATGCAATGAACACCCACATTTATTTCTCTGCTTTCTCCCCATGAGGGTAAGTGGATCAATTAGTGAAGACTACAAGTTCAGCATCTTTACACATAGTATCAATTGTTAAGTTGAGCAACAGCAGGTCCCCAGATTATCTCAGATCTGTACCTCCCCTCACTCCCGCCCCTCCTTCTCCCCCTCCTCCTGATCCAAAGCTTGCCTCATTACAAATGATCCTCTGATACACAACCTTGGCATACACCTTCCCGCTAATGGCCCACGGATTGATTTTTAATTAGTAACACTTTTGGATGGTGGCCAACTCAAATGGACTTTTATGAAAAACTAATCGCCTCTTAGCTTTAAGTGTTAAAAGGTGTAAACGGGCAGTTTGAAGCTTTAACAGTGTTTGGATTCCCACAATAAATGAAAACTACTAAAGAGTAATTATTCACGAGCGAGCGTTTGCGTGATTCACTCTGGCAGCGCGATATCGTCGAGGAAAAACTATTTATCACCGCACAAAGAGCACGGAGATGACCTTAGCCTCCTTAAAGTTCTGCACTCGGAAGACTGCGGGGAAGTAGATGAAAAGTGGGTCAGGTCAGATATCGTCTCAGGGTTGCTGAAAATTTTGAGCCAATGAAATGTCAGTCCACATTAAACCAGCAGGTCAGAGGAGACCAAAACGGAGTACCCAGTGAGTTCATCTGGTATGAGTTCTTTGTCAAAGTGTACCCAGCTTTAATAAACTGGGCCAGTATTTATGGCCAAAAGAGACACGAACAACATCTGCAACATTTTAGGCCCAGATGTGCACACTGTAATTTGCTGGGTCAAGACTATGAAGTCTGCTGCAGAGGAATACGCATGCAGTTCTACAGGATTGTAGAATTATTTTCAGGCCATTGTTTTTCATTTTCACAAACTATTATTCAAATGGTTAGATATTATTTTACTATTGTTATTAAATTGTAATAATTATTTCTGCAAATGTGATTGTTACATGTTGTCTATACAAGAAGAGTTTTCTTTTCTAATAATAGTAATAATAATAAACAAAAAGGATTTGAGGTGACGGTATGTATTAACAGATTGTACAAATATAAATACAATGTAAAATATTCTACCGGTACTAAATGCCTGTTATATTGAATATGTTTAATCCCAAGGGATATAGATATATAAAAATCTATACAGTTGATAAAGTCGCTTCAGCTGTTGTTGGAAACAAACGGCATATATTGGGGGGGGGGGGTGAAAATAAAATATGATCAACACATTTCCCATTTATAAACCTTTATAAAACTAACAAACTAAAGATGAGTGCTTTTTGTTTAAAATTTTAACCAAATTATCAAGACAGAAATGAGCAAAGGAGAGTGTGTTTATTTGTGTGCATGTGCACTACCTCGCTCAGTGGGGCATTCATACTTTCCTGGTTGCTCAGGACTGTCACACACTCGCTGGAGATCGCACACATCCGGACCAACAATCCACTTAACGGTAACTTAACGTTGTGATCCGTCATTATCACGTTTTATTATGGCCACCGTTGGGGATATAAATTCACAAATAGGCACATGCTGTAGTGATGACAGTGAGGGAGAGGGATGTCCTTTACCTTTGTCCTCTGCCGGGTTCCTTCAGGAGTCTCTGTGGCCCCGTATGCAGGAGACCAGACCCAGAACGGGCAGCGGAGCAGGGGACCTGGGGAGCGGGACCCTGCCCTGTTAGCCCGCTGCATTGTGGGCTAGCAGGACTCCCATTAAGTGCCAGAAACAGAGGTGGAGGCGAGCAGGCGGGTGCAGGGGGGTGGACACACCACGGCAGCAGCAGAGCGGTGCCATGTCACATGACCATTTTTGTATTCAGTAGCCATAACTCACTGCCTGTGCAAGGGGATTGATCCGAGGCTGGACACTCCCCGGAGGAGCCCTGGCACTCAGCGGAGTTTGATCCCTCAGATTAATGCAATAGGGATTCCCGGTCCAGGCCTTTGTCTCTAGCCAAACACTTAACGTCCCCCAAATCTGTATCCAGCAAAGGTTGAGTCCCATGTTTATTTGGGTAATGAATTGCTGTAATTAATGCACCTATTGATTCCTCCTCAGTGACTCCTACAAAGGCCAGTCCGATATCTAATTTAAAGGGAGTGGGAGTGTTGAGGAAAGAGGAGGAGGAAAGGGGAGGAGAGCCCTGTAGAGGCAAAACAATTGCACTGTGTGCTTGCAGGACGAGTGCGGAATTGTTCAATGAATCACATTTGAATACATTCAATTAAGTCTCTCAAGTTGAGGGCGTTTGTTCTGTGCGTGTGCCGTTATACCACTTTGGGTTCCCTCTCGTGTTGTAATAAAAATGTAAATCCTTGGAGGGCATCCGAGAGCCGATGAGGACGTTCGCCAAGTAGCGTCCCAGAGCTCTGATGTCACACTAATAACCACAATGCAATTTTCTCTTACAAACAGGGGAGAGAGCATTAGCATATAATCCCCTGGAATTATGACTATACTAATCTCCATCACTGTGTCGTCCCAGGGGATCTCTGGATGTGCACTGCTATTGCATGAAGGGACATTTTCTGAAGACATCAAGGACAGGAGGGCTCCAATTGCCACACTGTGAGGAAAATGCTCATTTCAGTCTGGATCCTACGTGTGCGGTAAGGCTCGTGTGTGTTTTCTTTGATCTGTGACCTTTGCAGGGCTCCTTTGAATACTGTGTTTGTCCTTCCCCTTGCAGAGAGGCTGTGTGGCTGCGCCCTGTGTAAACACCTGGTCACCGCCACTGTGCACCGTCTGACCGCAGAACAATGGACAGCCAGCTGGGCCATCTTTTACTCTTCATTGAGGTTCACCTTAAGAATTGCATGTGGACTCTTGTGAGTAATTACAAGAAAGTGAGCCTTTGACCTTTGACGTATATTGGAAAATAAAACGTTAAGAGTAACATTGTCAATATGTGTGTATTGATCACAACTGTAATTAGTACTAAATGCACTGACAGGTGGGTGGTGTCACACAGAAAACGGATAACATTACTCTAATCATTGTTTTTGAATTCTGTTGAGTGTGATATTCAAATTGCTTTGATGTTAAAGGAGAACACATTGTGTGAGTAACAGCAATTTATTTAGTTATTCAGCTCATTAATAATACACTTTAACTAAATCATTACCACCAGTCCAGTCTATTGCTCGGTTTTCACCATTCTAACAACAATGATGATGAATAATGATTCGCTCTAACCTCCCAGATTTTTTAAGAACCTATGGCATGCCTTATTAAAGACAAAATAGGTAGAAGACTAATTAAGCAGACCAAATAGCAATGACGGCATGCCCAACTGCCAGAGCCAAGTAAGCTCTTGAAAAATGGCTCCTCTGCTATTTCAATTAATCAGTTGTATTTTGCCTAATTTTGTTTGACGTTGGCAGAGGAAACGTCCTCTGGGAGTATCTGTCCTTTGACCGCTAATGCTTTAGTAATTCTTCCATCAGTGGACGCTGTGATTGAAACAATCAAGTGTGCGTGTGTCGGTGAGTGAGTGTGCACATTCGTGTGAACCCGTGTTTGTGTGCATGCCTCGACACGTATGACTGTATTCTCGCCTGCACACAGTGAATATATGCACCTGTTTCACGGCATCCGTCGGTCCCTCATTCATTTGTGGTGCGTTCACCTCCTCCCCCCCCCACCTTTCTGGAGAAAAGTGTAGAGGTTGATTGCAAAGCCCACACATCTGAGAGTGGAACCTGATTAACCTTACAGTGACTCCAGAGGCATGTGACCACCGCTGCTTCCCCTCCACTCCAACCCACAGCCCAGCAAGGATATGCTGAAGTTAACCTCTGTTACAGTGATGAATTAACAATAGAACAATTCAATGCCCTAGTAATTACCAAACCCTTTGGACGCGGCAACATTTTTCAGCTCTGCCCCACTGGATTGTCAGTACTGGTGGCTTTCACCTGAAATCCTCGGGCTCTTTGCTCTTCCTAACTTTGTTTTCTCTGACGCAGATTAGATCTGCCACCCCATTACAGATTCATTTTCCTAATTTTTCATGTCTGCGCCGTGCCCCATCTGCACAGGGCTGATAATTGTGGGGACCAGCCCTGGTGATTAACATCAGCAGAATTAATTACGCCCGCCATTAAGGCTCCAGGTTGCACACAATGATCAAGAGAAATTAACTTTCTCCCAGGCCCCTAAATCATCTCACCTTCAAGTGGAGTGATGGCAAAGAGACAGGCCGGGAGTCCTGGACCACCGTCTTAACCAAACATGAGGTGCGCATCCCACACCTGCACTGCTTCACACCAAAGAGGTTACAGCCACGGCTGATGGGTATCAATTACGCTACCTTATGTGGGGGGATGAGGGAGAGGTGTCTCGGGTATGATGACTAATGGACCTGGGTCTGAGCCACCCTTCAGCTGGAGAGCAGGGAGCTGACAGCTCCTCTGGCCAGGGAGGAGCAGCCAGATGCTGAGGGCCTCGGTTCACTGGCCTGATACACACAGGTACCGCATGTGCACACCACATTTGATTGTGCACTCTGCAGGGTGTAGGTCTCCCAGAAACAGATGAGGAAAAGGACTATGTCATCCTAATCATGCAGACTGGATAACAAAAATAACAATTTGTTGTTGTCCTCGTTTTAAGACGTTACATTGTGATCGTCCACACAGAGAGAGAGAGAGGGAGTGATGTGTTTGTGAGCTATGCTAATGAAGAAGCCCCCATGCCCCCGCAGCAGGGAGAACAGTGGTAATGTCACGAAGAGATAACCAAATTGCATTTGTATCATATTGACGTGTCAAGGTTAAGCAGTGGGAGCAGGGGGAGGAGTAAGAGGCGAAGACTCTCCATCCTTCCCACTCTCTCTTTCCTTGACTATTGAACAAGAGGAAGGGGGAGAGGGGCGAACAAGAACAACAGAGAGGTGGTCTTTTGCCTCCAGGCAAGTGTTGGTGAGACAGCGATCGCACAGAGCAGACAGCGGACACACCTTGGGATGGGAAGGGTTTGGCTCTGCGCTCTCGTTTAGACTGATTTGATTTAGCTCCACAGGATCTAATTAAGCTTAGACCCAGACCTCTTTGGGAGTTTCAGGAGCCATATTGTGAATGTCATGCTTTGAAAAATGGCTTTGAGCGAACCTGGGTATGGGAGTCTTTTTTATGAACACATATCACAGTGATAGAATAATAAAATAAAATCGGACAATCGTCATGCATAACGGGACATATAGACCCCATGCAGACGGACTCTAGTTTGCCTGAACCCGGGTTCATTTTTCACACCTACCCACTTTTTAAATCGCATGCACATGAACCCAGTGAATCCGATTGACTCCGCTGTAGTACATCCCCTACACCTGTTAAGGTGCTACAGACAACTGAAGAAAACGGAAGGAGAAGACAGGAGCATGCGTATAAGACGTGCGCGCCGTATACAAACGAAAAGAACTGACGATATTCCCGTAGTACGCACTGTAGACTTGTTAGCACATTCAGCAGGCACATTATCCTTGCGTTCGCCATTGTTGTCGTTGTTATGAAGTGACGCATTGGGGTTAATAAGGGTTCAGCGTGAGGTTGCATGCAATCACGTGATGCAATCACGTGGGGCAATCCGATTAGGTATGCGGATACTAGCGTGCAGACAAACACCAACAGCAATCGGATTTCGAGTTTACTCACTTTGGACCCCCAATTCGAGGGAGTGCGGATACAGTGCGTTCGTCTGCACGATAGGGCTATCCGGTGACGGGGTTCACCGGGTTCAGGCAAACTAGAGTTTCAGGGTCATAAACAGCAAATGCAACGCGTGTTAAACATAATAAACAAAACAGTAACAGTAATGGCTCTGGAAACTTGGAAAATGCAGTGAAAAACCACCAGCACTGCCGGGGTGCATCCCATGGTGCCTGTCACAGTGCTTCCCTTCCCCTCTAATTAGCTGCTGCAGTTTTGCGCAAATTCAGTGTACAATCCCTGGATGAAGTGCAGTCAGCATCTTTCCTTTTGCTAAAAGCACAAGAGGTGCAGTATCATCAACTCCTCCTGGCTCCAACACTGCCCCTTGGATAATTTAATAAGGTTAAAAGACTAGTCAGCAATTACCCCCCACCCCTCTGCTCAGTGGAGGAAAGCTTTGAAATACAATTGCTTTACAGCTGTAGACAAATGCCAAGTAATACATCCACAAAGAAAATTGTCTATCTCTGCCTTTTTACGGTCCAGATTTCTTCAGTTGCGGATATGAAGAGTTGGTTAACACGTCATTGGTGATTTTGTGGATGTTTGTGGTTCTTACTCCGATGCCTTGTAATGGTCAGGGTGAGATAGTCCAGAGATTGTCACAGAGTGACATTTACTGCCTACGCTGTAGGGAAACAGGTACGCAGAGCACACGATCTACAAAGTAGTCCCCTTTGACATCAGCACTCTACAAATCAGGGCTGAAGTGCGGGCCAGAACGGGGGCACCGACACACAGAGGTCCTTCAGAGTTCCAGAGTGGCCCAGGAATGTGGCAGAGCGAAAGCAGCTGGGGCAGAACGACCAGACGTCTGGGATTTGTCTGGCACCAAGTTTGATTTCGTGAACCTCAACCTAAGACAACTGAAGGGTGGGGTGGGGGGGACAAGTGTCTGGGCAGTTCCAGTCCCTGTTCAACCCACTCTGTGCTTGCTTTTTTAACGGGTGTCATCCCGTTCACCGGTGGACGTTTGAAAACTGCTCGTGGGGGGTATCGGCTCAATTGAAATTAGTTCTCCTAGTTGCACTTATTAGATAATACTTCCTGTATTAGTGGGGCAGCAGTGATAGCAGGCAGATTTACAGCTCTCTGCGGCGGGCAGCCCACTTTGACATGGGCCGTGTTAACTCTGCTCATTAAACAGAGGATGTCATCACTCCACGCCACCGCTGCATGTTGCATGTCACACGTATCCTCTATAGGCCGGCCTCTGTCCGCCTACGTCCACAACATCCTCTAAATCTGTCATTGCCACCTGGCCCAGGGTCCCACGTTTGAGAACACCGCCCCGCTGCAAATTTGGTCCGTGCATGTGGTGGGCACATGTGGGGGCAGATACACAGGTGTTTGTGTGAGCCAACGGCACATGGAGCATCACACACCAGACCCTTCCTCCGCTCCCCCTGCACGTGTGGACGGATGTGTGGGACAGTGGTCGGCCCATCCACATGGGGAGAGGTGCAGGCCTGACGCTCATTACAGACACAACTGTGTACACAGGCCAGATAAGCAGAACAGGACAAGATAAGGAAGCGTGGCCGGCCTCAGCAAACTGCAGCCAGATATTCTGATGACACCAATGGACGCAACAGCATCCAGTCTTTCTCTAAGCGTTTTCTCTACTGTTCACCCGTGTGAGGAGTGATTTCAGTGAACCATTTGCTGAACCTGCATTTTTCATCAACATAAATGCAAATTCAGAATAGATACAACAGAAAAAATATGTTTTAACATATACACATACATTACACATAATATATAATTAAACAGTGGTTTATTGAGAATATTATTTATATATTATAAATATTTATGTTGTAGGAAATAGTAGCAGTGAATTCCTGATATCTAATAACTATTACCACTACTACTTTGAGGAAATATTTTTTTACTGTAAATATTTGCTCAAGGAGAGAGAAAGGATCAAATGACTGCGGGCTCAACCTCATGCTTAAGGCTCCCTCCAAAGTTGTGTTCAAGAATTGCATGTTATTTTTTTTTTTTAAAGCTTCCACTCACTGTTACAAAAAGTACACTTTGCATCAAATACAGGACGTTGTAACTTTGTAAAACTAAAAGTATAGATAATAATTTATTCAAATTTGCACTTGCAAGTAATATTTTATTAATTTTTGAAAGCTAATGAATCAAATTTCACCAAGTGAGCATTTTGTGTGGTTTGTTTTTTTCTAATTGATTATTTTAGTTTTACATCCTAAAAAAAACATTTTTTACCATAGAATTCCTGATGTTTTTTTCTAAATTTAAAAATAATTTCTCTAACTAGGTTCATTCAGGATTAGCCTGGATCGACATGCAAAATGGCCGATGCCAGCACGGGCCATTACGCTACATTAGTCATCGACTCCGGGGACCATGCTGTCTCAGCGATATTCCTCTTTAAATGGAGTATCATCCAATTCAAAACATACCATGTGTTCATCTGGCTGCAGAAAGCATTGCTTCTATATGTTTGTGTAGCTATTTGGAGGTTTTGTGTACAGAAGAGCATTCACGTATGTGTGTTCGTAAGCCCATGCATGGATTTTGTGTGTGCGTGCGTGCGTTTGTGCGTCTCTTTGTGAGTGTATTTATGTCAGCAAACCGGTATTGGATCACCAGGTGCGAAAGTCATAATTCAGTTGCTTCATAGCGATGCAGATAGTGTTTACTGTATCCAAGTGGTGCCATTAGACATCACGTCCGTGCAAATTTAGCCGTTGCCTCTCGTGCAATGTATCGCTCCCCTCATCATCAACAGCGCAATCATTCTCAGTGATGGCAAAGCACAGGGGAGGTAAGAAGAGCTGGCCCTTCAAGATGGATGTGTGTTATTGTTTGTGGGATGACAGTGTGTTTCAATCAGGTCCTCTGTGCTCTAATCCCACGTAGAGCCTTTGAAGTGCTGAGTCAGTTACTGCTTCATCGATCCATCACAGTGGGTTAGTAGTGGGCAGGTGTACTCCGCATCTCCCGGGAGAGACCGAGGAAACACCTGCCCTGCGCTGCTCGGGACTTCATCATCCCACCATTCCTTTGTCTGGTGCTGCCGGGAGCTCAACGTCGGCCGCGGAAAACTGTGAAAGCAGCACTTTTGTGGTCGTTTGTTGCCCGTACACAGAAATTAGGGAGAGGGAGAGATGGTTTTTGCCTTTCCTCCCACACCTGCCCCCTCCATTTTTTTCTCACCCATGCAGAAGGGGTGCGCACTGAATGGACCGCACACAACTGCTTTGGAACAGATCACGGCGGGTTCACCCCATTTCAGCAGGCGTGCAGGGTCACAATGCAGTCCCCTAATCTGAACTGTATTAGGCGATGCCGGTGTTATCTAAAATGAATACTCGTTTAACAATGGCCGTGGAGGAGGATGACTTTAGAAGTACATTCAGAGTGTTATTATTATAACTGAGAGTGCACCACTGAGGGGGTGAGAGTCTATGTTTCTCCTGCTGCAGGCAGTCAATTAGTGACAGAGGGAAACACAGCACTCCTCTGTTGCTCTCCACTGAGGAGTAGTAAATAAAGGTTTTTATTACGACACACTAACTGCATCTCTTCTCTGGACATCAATAGGCCAATGCGTGGGACTGTTTACTAGCATAATCACTCCTCGTCTTTTCTATTTCCCAGTAAAAATCAAGACCTAAAAAAAAAAATCAAGCCTTAAAAAACACAAAACTGACCCCATGTGTGGATCAATAGGCATTTAGGTACTGACTTTAGGGCAAACTTTAACACAAAGTCTTTGAAAAACCCGCCAACACACTAATTAATTTGGAATGGATCAACAAACCAGAGAACCTAACACACTTTATTTCTAGAGCATTTGGAGAAACCCCTGTCTGTGTAAAGAAGGAGAAAAATACCCTACTGAGTTGTGACCTGTAGATCATTTAAAAGAGCTTTGCCTCAGTTTGTCTGACAGTCTGTGCTCAGTGGGGTGGCTTCCATGCATCAGACTAAAAGACTGAGAACATAGATGTTCATACATTCATGAAAACAGGGCCCTTCAGGAAAAACACATGAGGCAAAAGTAGAAAGAGTTATTTTATCTGATTTACACATATTATTGAGATACAGTATTCAGAAAAATTGCACAACCCTTTTTACAATCAACACTAAGCATTGTCTTATATTTACATTTTCTTAATTTCCTATTCCAATAAATATAATTGATTTTGAATTCTACAGCCACATAATATGATTAGACTATAAACTGTGTTTTAACATTTCTGTGTATATTATGTAGTCTGACTATAGAAGAACAAAATCTGCAAAGGTAGAAATATGGTTAGTTAGTTAGTAATTAGTTACATGTGGGATTTGGCCCCATAGAAATATGCTGTTGTATTTAATCTTTTATGCTGCTCACATGTTGTTATGTGATAAAAAAAAAAACACATTTCTCCCCTTCATTTTAAACTCCAACTGCAGATACACACATTTAAGCGACAGAAAGAAGCAAAATGCAAGGCCACTGTAACCAGCTTTAGCTGAATGCTGATTCTATTTATATTTGGTGTGATTTACACCCGGTTTCCTCCATGCAAGTGAACAGGAAACAGATGCTAGGAATTGTTCTTTCCTTAAATTCCTCAGAGAGAGATTCTAGTCAACGCCGACGTGTGAGATTGGCGTTGTACTTGCATGCGAAAAGGTAGTAGACAGTGACTAAATTGACTCTCTGGTTTCCCTGTTCTGAATCTCCATTTCCTCAGAGTTTCCATTTGCGTACGTCCGTCTACCCAAACCCAGCTTGGGGCAGGCGAGCTTCCCCAATGGAGTCATGCAGCCCGGAATACGCTTTCTCAGGACAAGGTCAACGTTAACACCACAGGCGCCAAAGACAGCGAGGGGGAGGGTTGGTGACAGACAAAGCTCTCGAAAATATTACAGTGACATCTGATGAGAGACGGTAAACGCAAATGACTTGAGAGAAGAAATTAAACCGGTTATAGATGCAACTATCCCAAAATGTTGAAAGCAATGCTGTAAATACATCAATCATCTTGCAACAGCATCCCAAATAAAGTACACTATTTGTATAATAAAAATGTGTTCAACATAATTACATTAATCAAGGAAACAAATACAATTAAGTTTTTGAGATGATTGCAGATAATCAAGTAGCCAGACGTGTGACACAAGGGAAACATAATGATTTAGTATCAGCGAATACTGTTCGAAATTTACACGCAATATAATTTGAAAATAGAAGGCCAATCTTTTCATGGAGCATGGTGCCATCTAGAGGACGCTGAAGAGACAAAGGGCATCAGGCACAATGACGCCTCATTTCAGGGGTGATGTTGTTAGGGGCATCTCTGTTTTGCACAGATATCTTGTAATTGGGCAAAATGTGAGTTGGCTTTTCGCACAAAAGGGGAACTTTTGTGTCCGTTGGAAGGAATGGAGTGGAACCCCGCAGACATTTTACCTTTAATCCTGGACACTGTTATCCTGGGTGGAGCATTATGATATGGTGCCACCTGCTGTTGGATCACTTCCTCAATCAACATTGTGAAATCAGAGCAGTAATCCTATCCATCTAATCAAATTGTTGCAAAGGTAAAACTGTGTGTGTGTTTCCCCAATCAACAACTGATAAGAATAAAAGGGGGGAAAGGTTTATCATGTCATCCCTTCGCCTCACAGATGATTTGCAGCCTCTGCCTCCTCCCTCACAGAGATTTACTGTATGTGAAATTGTTGCTGACATGGTACTCTTCGGCCGCTGCATCCCAGATATATGGCAAACCATAATTTGGAGGTGTAAAATGGGTATACAACCTGTATTAATTATTTAATCGTGGTGCTAAGTGCTGCCTTTTAGTCCGCCCCAGGCTGTCATCCCCCTCTATTTCAGGGGGTCGTTATATCAATCATTTGTCACGGAACAGAAATTACAATCAAGACTGAGATTGCACACAGTAAATCAGATCAAACCAAGACTTTTTTATTGGTGTCATTAACTACTTTTATCAGCTTTTCACTCTATTTGATAAGAGAACTGCTAATTGCATTTGGACTTCCATTTTCTAGAAGCTGGGGCACACAGAAGAAAACTAAAACCTGTTTCCTAAAATGCCAAGTGAAAGGACAAAGCGGCCCCCACGGGTGCAAATATCCCTGGCGGTTGGCTGTGTGTGGGACTTGTGATGTATCATTTTGTCGGGTGTAGGGCAGGTAGACAGAGAGACTGTGATCAACAACCAAACAAACAAGTTGTCCTGAGGTTGGGGCAAAGAGGTGTACTGTACACGGGGCATCCGTCAATCTGTGAGGCTGAATTTTGTCAGGCTGGAGTTAAATAGTGCAAACCTGAGCATTTTTAGGAAGTATAGAAACTATGTACAACTCTTGTTGCATCAATATTGCGGCGTGTGCCGCAAAACCACATGTGGACGTTACCAAAGCTACAGCATCATGAGCGTCTGATTTGTTCTCACACAGCAGTTTTTGTTGCGTGAACCATTCAAATGCTTGTTTGGGTTGTAACTCTTGTTTGTTCCAATACAAGCACATAAAAGAAAAATCTCTGTGACACTTGGAATATAACTCAACCATCTGCTCGACTTTAACAAGTAGCTCGCGCAGCCCTCAGACGCTCAGTGTACCAGTGGTCTGAACATGCATCCACTGCAAACAAACGGATTTACAGCCCATTAGTGCTGGAGATTCCATCACCGTCCTCAAATGGTCCAACTGGGATCAATTTTCAAAGACAAAGATGTGTTTTACATCAAAATTTGTACAACAATAAATGTGATATTAGTATTAGAGCTTTCAATCATTTTCTCTAATTAAAGCAACCTGCTGTATATGCTGAGAACAATGTTGCCAATTCCTCATTAGGAGTTTGATTGAGGACACATCGACTGTATGAACTGCAATTTGATTTACTCATATTTCTATATGTATACGCCTATAAGCCTACGGTATCGATTATCTCTTCACAGATACAGTAACTGCAGTAGAAGAAAGGTGTCAAACCCGCGACTGTCTTGAATTTGAACTATGGAATGATCATAAATACTCATCATTAACAGCGTCAGGAACATTACCCTTTTTATCGGGGCTCTATTTTCCTCACACACAACAATAAAATTAATGACGGACATTGTCTAAACCATAAAACAGTCATACAGTCATGTGAGCGTTTGGCTCACAGATCACGCTCACCCGATCAAGTATTCTCGTCAGAGGGATCCGACTCGAGCCGAAAACACAGATTGTGTGTTTCTACGTCTCTACGATAACACCTTGATAGAATTAGACAATCCGGAACACTTGTAACCACGATCGGAGGCCACTTGGTTTGAGAAATTGCATCTTCATTTTTAACATTGTGTCAATATACTGTATACTTTTTGATGATGGAACGTGTTTGTGTAAGTTTAGTGTTGAGAGTGCTGCTTGAGATCAGGCCATCGTCAAAGATAGACAAAGGGAATTGAGTAGCACTTATGCACCTCCTTGAAGATCGGGTGGAGTGTTTTTTAACTCGTGAGGAAAAGAATGTAATGCACCGTCAACTCTGCGCCTCACTGTTCATTTGTAGTTGCACCGCAAATGTAAGCTACTTTGACCTGAAAACCAATAGTTACAAACAATGATTGCTCTGTTAGAACAAAGTGGAAACACTGACCCAAATGCTATTATAGGGGTGAATGCACATTAACTGCAAAGTTTTGGGATCAGTTGTAACAGTTACAACATTGAATAATTGTAAAGACAAGCAGTTTAGTTTTAAAACTCATGCCGGTAAACACCTGATGATTGCAAAGAGAAACAAACACAGTATAAAGTTAAATGTCTTATTGTCTTGTGTCCCAGCAGCAACTGAAAATACAGCTCATTCTACTTCACAAACAGCACAGTCCCCAGCGGTTCTCATACCCAAATTCTCCAACTGGCGGAAGATTACTGTACATCAAATTTCAAGTCAAAGTAGTGTTTTGTTTGTATTGTTTTTTTAACGTTGAACATCCATATATGCATATTCCCCAAATTGGATTAAATCAAATAAACATAAACTAAAAATAATTTCAGCGCAAAGCACTTCTTTCCCTAAACTAGATGGAGAGCTCAAGAGCACTCAACCTAGTAAGACATGAAAGTTTCACATCTCAAATATTCTGAAACATAAAAATTTCCAATGCATTTGGGATTTTGAATAATATACTTTTTTGTCCTCAATTAAGGCCTTAACTTTATCTTTAGCCACATTTTCAATCAAGTTTATATAAGCAAATATAATATTGGCTATAAGCCAATATTATATTTGCGTATTCGATGTTATTTGGGCTTGATCCCCAACACTGAACAGGAACGTATTAATCGATCAGTTACCCAACACAAACATTTTATCATTTTACAATTGACATTTTCCGTCCAAGTAAATCCACACCCAGTAGTCTCAATTATTGAGCCTTAAACGGCATCAAATTGTGCAACTTTAGTTCTGTAGAATCCCAAAGCGTTTGTATTTCACAAATCAAATCAACAGAACTCACCTTGGTCCCATTTAAATTCGGTGTCGAAGCCACTTTGGACTGAACTCTGACCTCTCAAGTCTGGTTTGGGATAAATATGTTTTATTTGAGTCGAGTCCCAGTTTAACCAGTAGATGGCGCAAATAACATTTTCCTCTTTTTTATTTCATTGTACGAATCCAGACGGCAAAAAAGCACAAAGTAAGAATAAATAAACAGTGTTTGAATAACAATAAATAAACAGTGTTTGATTCACACAGAATGCTTCCCGATGAAATGCACACATGAACAACGGTCTCTTTCACGCGCTGTACTTTGCATTTGATGATTATAATCTCGGAAGGACCGACATCTACAGCCGTTTCCTAGTCACGTGATCGACCCACATCCCAGGCTGTGGATCTGCAAAATGGAGGTGAGATGCTTGCAAATGTTAATTGTTGGAATGCGGTAGCGATATTAAATAATTGAAACAATGTTGACGGAATCGCGGCGGTTATATTGTAACGTGTGTCCTCGCTGTGGCTTTGACGTCGCTCACGGTTCAGCACAGCGCGGTAGCTAACGCTGCGGCTAAGCTAAGCTAACGGTTGTTAGAATTACTGCAATGTTGCAGTGACGCTAGGTGGTGTTACAAGTCGAGAGCTTTTAGGTTGTTTCACTTGAATGAGCATTGTTGTTCGGTTGCCTTAACCCGCACTCATCTTTATAATAGCGTTGGATAGATAATTGGTGGATTTTGGTAATTTACACAACGCTCAAGCTGCAGCATTGCTGCAGTAAGCTAACGCTAACCTTAGCTGTCAAAGCTGTCACAGCTAAAGTTACTGCCATGTAACGTTACTGGATTACGGGCCTCGGCTTGGCGATTTTTTCATGTAACGTTAATTGAATATGGTTCGTCCAGCCTCGATAATGTGTGTTCGTGCTCTGGGTTCATTTGACAGCCTGGTTGTGGCGTTGACGTTAGCTTAGTCATCGGCTACAACGATAAACGCTCAAATGTAACGTAACGTCACCTACAGATATCGTGCGTTTTAACGCTTCCCGTGCTGTAGGCTTCCTAACCCGTAACACTACTCACAGCTTAAATGATGTATACTTTCTTGTTCTGTTTTCTGTTGTTGTTGTTTGTAGGACCGTGAAGCTAAAGAGCCCGAGCAGCTCAGGAAGCTGTTTATTGGAGGTCTGAGCTTTGAAACCACCGAGGAGAGTTTACGGGCCCATTTCGAACAATGGGGAACTCTGACGGACTGCGTTGTACGTATTCCTATTGTAATCCGTCACCAAATGGCCCCAGATACCCATAAACAACAACGGCCATTTTAACAAAGCTACAGTCCATTCAAACTGTGCTAGCACTGCGTATTGTTTCGTTGCTTGTAGGTGATGAGGGACCCCAACAGCAAGCGGTCCAGAGGCTTTGGCTTCGTGACGTACGCCGGCGTGGAGGAAGTCGACGAAGCCATGCAAGCAAGGCCCCATAAAGTAGACGGCCGGGTGGTAGAACCCAAGAGGGCCGTGTCCAGAGAGGTAAACAAAACCCAGCCCTGAAGGCCGATACCTGTGTGTGTGTGTGTGTGTGTGTGTGTATGCGCATGCTCAATGAACCGCTCTGTTTCAGGACTCTAACAAACCAGGCGCCCATCTGACAGTGAAAAAGATCTTTGTCGGTGGCATCAAGGAGGACACGGAGGAGTTCCACATTCGGGAGCATTTTGAGAAATATGGAAAGATTGAGTGTATTGACATCATGGAGGAACGCTCCACTGGAAAGAAGAGAGGATTCTGCTTTGTCTCCTTTGATGACCATGACACCGTAGACAAGATTGTTGGTATGCGTTAATACCTCCACGTTAAGGCTGTTGGTAAACTTTAAGTATGGTATGTCAGTGTGTTTTATTTTTCTTACAGCCCAGAAATTCCACACAATCAACTTCCACAACTGTGAGGTTAGAAAAGCGCTCTCAAAACAGGAAATGAGTGCCATGTCCACAACCAGGGGTAAGCGCGCCATAGAATGTAGAGTTATACTTACTGAAACATTTTGTTTACACTGTTTACAATCAGTTATTTGATGTAAACAACTTTAAAATGTCACCTCTGTCCATTTCAGGAAGGAGTGGAGGCTCTGGGAACTTCATGGGTCGAGGAAGTAATTTCGGGGGGGGTGGAAACTTCGGACGAGGTGAGTAGTATTTGCATGCTTGCGGAAAGTGCTTCTAGACATCAACATACTAATGCAGGAACATGTGATGGTTTACATGTCTACGGGGGGTGCAGGATTGGAATGTTTAGCAAACACACAGTTACTGTAAAGAAAGTAAAATGGCTCTTCTTTTTTTTATTTTATTTTTTTGTCAGCAAACAACTCTGGCTTAAAGCAAATAACAGTCTAGTAAAATGGGAACATCAGCTTGAGCTGGGTGCGGATAAGCTCTGTCTGGCTCCAATGCGGTGTGAGCACTTTGTTTTATTTTTGCTAAATTCACAATTGAGATCTGTTGTCAGATAAAAGGTCAACACGTGTTTACAGTAATGGTGTTCACTTCCTCATGAAGTTGTCAAACAACAGACATTCAAAATGAGTTGGAGGTAACAGAAATATATTTTTTTCTAACATTGCTGCTATGCAGATGTGCATTGCGATGTTTGCATATTGTTAACATGCGCTCTCGAGACCCTTTGTTGTCCCACCTAAGCTACTGAAAATCCATGCTACTAGGGTGGACAGAAAGGCCAGAACAAAGAGACATTGTGAACACGGTGTCATCCGTCACAAGATTTCAAGTGTTGAACAAATAGGTCACAGTTTTAATGCCTAATAAATCTTACCCTTGTTTTTTAGATGACTACGGTGGAGGACGTGGTGGTTACAGTGACGATTATGACAATGGTGAGCGCTTATACAAGTTCTGCGTAAAGTTACTGTGAGCTTTTGATTTGTTACGAAACCGTGTTAATTTAATACTGATGCGTGGATTTAACGGCCATAAACGGGACCGTCTGTGAAGTGATGTTAATACAACTCATGAGCTGTTCCTTGTCACTGTTGTAAATAAAGTTAAAGGTTGGTATCGTTCATTGTTACAGGTCCGGGAGGACATTATGGCGGAGGACCGAGTTATGGAGGTGGCCGAGGAGGCTATGGAGGTGGTGGTCCAGGCTATGGCAACCACGGAGGTGGATATGGTGGCAACTGTGATGGAGGTTACGGAGGCAATGATGGAGGTAAAAAAAGAAAAATCCAGAATGGTGTGTGCTAAAACAAGTGCTAGATGTTAGCCATTATGAACATCTCAAACACCTCAAATCAAGAGTTAAATATTTGCATCTTTAGGATACGGCGGAGGTGGGAATTACAATGACTTTGGAAATTATGGGGGACAACAGTCCGGCAACTATGGACCCATGAAGGGAAACAACTTCGGTGGCAGAAACTCGGGTGGCGGAGGACCCTATGGTGGTGAGTTTTACCCCCCAAAATTATGCATCCAGTGAAATAACTTCATTTCTCCCTGAAGAATATCCAACGCGTTTCGCATTGACCAATCCTTAACCGCAGGTGGCTATGGCTCCGGTGGTGGCGGCGGCGGCGGTGGCGGTGGCTACGGCTCACGGCGATATTAATTATTTCGTGTTTTGGTAAGTAGCATTCAGTTCCACACCACCCCCCGTAGCACAGTACAGAGTGAGCCCTTGAAAGTGCAGAATAACTATTTGTTCTATCCTGTATCCATTCAACAGGCTTCAGTTCTTAGCAGGAGAGGCGAGGAGGTGAGCAAAGGAAAGGAATTGTCAGGAAAAGCCGCAGGTTACTTTGAGGCAGTCACCTGAGAGCATTAGAGGAACACAAAAGTCAGACATTACTGCAGCTAAATCTGAGGAGTTTATGGAAGAAGGACTGTAAACACAAGACATAAGTTCAGATGATACTCTTCACCTAATTGTGATAGATGTTTCTCTACCCAGCTATTTTTCCTTTTGTAAGTCTGAAGTTTGTGTATTGTGCCTATGGTATCACGGGTAAAGAGTAAATTGTCTTTTTGTTCTTTTTTGTTATCTGAAGTCAGTTAACATTTTAATTACAATTTTTTTACATGAGTTAGTTTCCTTCTGGTCATTTTCTTTTGTCTTTTAACCTGGTTTTTGTCACACAGCATAGTTAAATCAGGACCTCAGAAGAGATGGAATTACTTTTTTGTTTTTCTTTCTTTCTGAAGATATTATGATTACAAGTGTCAAGTGTATTTTAATTTTGTATGTGAAGCACAGTATGTAAATCCTTCGTAGTACCAGTGTCAACAAACATAAGCAGTATGGGTTAGAATCAAGGGAATCCGTCACTCTTCTTGTTGCCAGAAAACAGAATACTAGATTGTGCGAGTATTTTGATTAGAATAAAAAGACTGAATAAAATTGTGTAGTAAAGTAACATGAGGTTCAGTGCGTCATTGGTTCAGAACAATGAAGTCCAAATGAGTTTTTGATGATATACTACCTGCATATTGTAACTGAGGTTTAGCAGAAAGTCCTGTGCACAACTTCTTCCTCCTCTTGGGAGGATAATGTATGTACTTTATTAACTTGTCCATGAAAAGGGAGTTTTCGGGTAGTCCCGGGGCAGTGGTCCACGCACCGCCCATACCAGTGTTGAGCATAATAAGATTATTTCACCCGCAAGCACCTGCAGTTGGGCCCTCAGCATCGCTAGTGGAAGATTGCAGATGACTGTCAGACAGGACGCCTTCGGCCCCAGCACAGTGGACCAGTCAGCATTTTGAGAGGGAAGGGAGAAGGCAGCATCGAGCACATCGTCCACGGAGGAAGCTCGCAGTGTCGTTCCTGGTAGTGAGCGTCTGTCTCTTTCAAGGCTAGCTAAAGACCTCCAGCAGCTGATGCTGGCGAAGAAAGACTAGCTCCTGGACACATTGGAGATCCCGTTGAGGCAGATATACCGAGGTTTTACCCGCAAGTGCTAGATTTCAGACATTAACAAGAAAAGGGAGTGAGTATTTCACAAAAGGCTCATTTAAGAAGATGACGCAGGTAAGAGTAACCACTTTGCTTGATTTGCAGATGTGGAAAGAGGCATTCTCTTCTTGCTGAAAATCTGTAGAGACCTGATAACATGGAAGGTTCTGGATGGGTAAGACTTTTTCAAAATATTATCCAAGGCTGCTCATGTTGTAATCTCACAGTGCACACGGTGACCATACAAGGTGCAGGGGTTCTTTTAAGGAAAGCAAGCGATATGACATCCGGTGTCACTCCACTTTGACCAGAGTCAGCCGGTGACCTCAAACACAACGCCTGGAATATCTTGAAAGCCCAAAAGTGTTTACATACAGGTCATCTTGATAACGTTGATAGTCATGAAACACTCGGGTAGAAATGAAACCGTGTTTACACCCAGTGGCAATTTTATCAGGCACACAAATACGATCTATTACAACTTTTAAAAAATATTTATTTATATATATATATATATATATATATATATATATGTTATGTTTATTACTGAGATAAATCTTAGTCAACGGTGGTGTTTTAACAGAAAATATTAAAATAAGTTTTCATTTTTTGTCCTGTGTCACACAAGGAAGGGTCATATTCCAGTATCAAAAATGGACATTATCATCAATAAGTATACTTATTAGTGGCAGAACAGTTGTATTTAAATTGCATTCGCTTTCTCAAGGGTTACATGACAAAGTGGCCACTTTATTTACCAATGCCAAGCTATCGCTTATGTAATACAGTGTTGATCTGTAGACAAATATGGTCCTTATCGGTCTGCGTAAATGAGCCGCACTTTACGCAAGTAACTTTCATATAGCCTGAAAGCAAAGCCATATAAGTATGATGCAAGAAGATGTGTTATTGTGCAATTGCATAAGCTAGTTAAAATGCAATGTGAAGCATCAACATCTTTCCAAAGAAGGAAAACCAAATATATTTATGAAAAATCTACTTCAAAGGCAGTCATATGAACTCATGGAAAAGTCAACAAACTAACGTAAACACTAGTTTGACAAACCGAATACAACAGAGTTTTTAGTTTGTACTTTGTCCAAGAACTTTAGGCATAGATCATTTATCAAAAACTAAAAGCTTTTTCCTTAAGTGCTGACATTTTGTCCAAACCAAGTTAAATAATAACCCCAGACTGGAGTCCTGTTCTTTTAAGCAGTGCCAATTTTAAATTAAGTAATTTAACATAGTACGTTTTAAACATAACAAAGCTTAATAAAAGAAAAACATTTAGAACTCTTTCTGATCATGTCCGTGTCTCATAGCTGCTTGTCAAATGACCACGATGATCCTCGAGTCCGTCAATGATTACCTTCTCTGCCGTATTGTATTTTAAAGTGTTCATACGCTCTGTTAAGACTGGGACTCCGTCAGGAAGAGGGAGGAAGCTGTGCCTGTTATGTTTCAGCCTGTTACATCAGTCGAAGGGTAGGGTTTCTGCAGAGGAATGTCTAAGGACCACCTCAATCCCACAGAACCGAGCTGCGTCCAACCACGTAACCTAAACAATAACGTGTGTGTGTGTCAAGTGCTTCTCCTTCTCTTAAATAAATATATTTTCCACGACTTGAGTGTTTTATTTCTGAGCTGTTAAATACTTGCATTGCTTGTAAAACGTAACCGTAATGTGTAACTGATTTCACAGGTGTCCACCACTCCCTCCCATTAGGTCTGTCGTGAGAGCAGGAAACGGGCTCTGTGTGCAAAGGTGGTGCTGGTGTGTGTGAAAGAGCACCTGGGGCCCTTATTGAGCGCGTGGGCGCTTCTCCTTTTGAGTTCTCTGGGTTGGGCCATTGTGAAGTTGTCATGTAGACTTTACGCTGAGCGTACGCTTTGTTGTGTGACACAATAAATGCACTACGTGTGAATTATTTTCCAGAAAGGCAGTTGTGCAGCATTAAGGGATTTGGGGTAATATCCAAACAAGCTTGCGCTAGCAAAGAGCAAGCAGATTGTCAAACTAGTTTAAGCTATTAACACTTTTGTTTCAGTACAATATTTCTTTTATTTACTTCTTTGTAAGCCCTTTGGTGGAGCTACCAAGGCTCTTCGACTGACTTGAACATGTGGTAAGTTATGTAATCGCGCCCATGGATCCATCTGGCATCAATCTCCTGCTGTACAGAGCAGTACACACATTGTTCTTTCAGTAAATAGGAGGCCATATAGCTATAGGGATACTTTATTGAAAAGCAAGTCAGGATTTTAAAAAAAAGAGCTTGGGCAGCAAATCATACAGGGATAGTTATAAAATAGGAGTAGCAATGATTGAAACAATCAGAAATATGATATATATACAATATATACACACACATACAGTAACAGTTATCAATCTCAATAGCAAGTAATGTTTATATTTACAAACGATATTGGTTAAAGAATCTGAGTACAAAAGAACTAAATATCAAAAATATTCCAACATTCAAGAGAAGTGTGCGAAAACTATACAATAGTTCTGCAGAGCGACTAATGCTTTAAAGCTGAACAACTAGAAAGTTATTGCATAGTATTATTACGATAACGCGGTACCATACTACAAAGGAGACAGGAGGTTGTCCTCGCTCTTAAGGAACGTCTTTTTGACGCGAGGGACCAGAAAGACGCTGCCGTCGGTCGACTGCTGCAGGGAGTAGTCGGAGGGCGAGTAGGAGCTCCCCTTCTCGTCCCGCAGCGTGCTGAAGACCTCCAGGTACAAGCTGTTGAGTTGCTTCTTCATTTCCTTCAGGCTCGTGGCGTTCTGGCTCTTCTCGCCCAGCAGGCGCTCCTTCTCCTCCTTCAGTGAGTCCAGGTTGCTCTCCAGACCCACTATGTTCTCCATCTTGCGCTTGCGGCAGTTCTGGGCGGCCACCTTGTTCTTGCCGCGGCGGCGTATGTCCCTGACCAGGGCCAGCTGGGCCTCGTTCAGCTGATGCTTCGACATCATCTCGTTGAAGTCGTCGACGGGCAGGTTGATGATCATGTCCACGGTGAAGGGGATCTTGAGGGCCTTGGCCCTCTGCTCGTCTCTGGAGAGGCGCTTTTCCGAGCGTTTCTTCTGCTTGTCTTTGGCGAACGGGGAGCTGTTGTGGCCGCTCTCCTCGTCCGGGTCGGTCTTGTGTTCTTTGGGATTCTTTTCCTGCTGCTGTTGCGGCTGCCCTATCCTTGCAGATAGAGAAATTGCCTGGTGAAGATGATCCGGCTGGAAATTTAGCGAGAACATGTCCGAGTAGTCGGACTCGACACTTCCAGGGTTGTCGTCCATCTCCTCCATGTCTGAATCGCTGAAACCGAAGGACTCGTCTCCGTGCGAAGACTTGCCAGGCGAACTCGCGTTCGGGCTTGTGTTTGAAGAGATTCCTGAATCCGAGTCGGGCCGCTCCGCGGTCAGATTCGGTTTTTCTCTGTCAAATGCATCGTCGGGTGAGAGGCTGTAAAGGTCCACTGGTGTGAAGGGAGGCTTGTTTGAGATATCTGGCATGGCGTTACTCCCATTTCCTTCAAGACCGCCGCTCTCGTCTAGAACGTCATTGGGGTAAAACATGTCGCAGAAGATTTCTGCATTGAATTTAGCATTTAACTGAGGAGAATTCTCCTTCACTTGGTGAAGACTGTCTGGTGAGACCAAGCTGGGAAGAGAGCCATCGAATGTGTTCATAAATTGTGCCGGACTGACATTTAACGGGTTTGTTAGCCTGTCTGTGGCATTCATGGGGTAAAAAGGGTAGTTTGGATTCTGCACTTCGGGGCTGTTTGAGAGCGGGTATGTGGTGGTCTCCAGTGTGTCTTCCATTTGCATGCTCAGGCATTGCTAGAAGAAAAAGATAAAGAGCCATTAAATTGAATACAATGAACGTAATTTTAGTCACAAGTTTAAAATCCGAGACAAGAGTGAATATAAAAAATGTGCGTATGAATTGTATGTGTTGCTAGGGATGCATGTATATCATGTGCTCCTACGTATCTCCTACGTAAGCCAGTCATGTGTGTGTTTGACACATGACTGGCTTATCAACATACATATTTATCTGTTGTTATCTAAACCAAAAGGTTTCATTCCAGGGGTTTTTAGACATGAAGTTGTTCAAGTACTTCACCTCCAATGCTGGCAGATCAGGGTTCAGCATCAGACCCAACTAAATATGCGGTTGTTGAAATAGACCATAAATCACCAAAACCAATCTCTATGCTTGCAGTGCGATGTTAAGTGACTACACAATCTTCAGAAAGCAGCTAACGACAACCCCCTTTTTTTTCCCTACAATTCAAAGTCTTATCAGCAGTGGAATAATGCAGCGCTCTGTAAGCTCCGAGGTCAGGTTTGTAGTCCGGTCCGCGGGGAAAGGTAACAAAAGCACACTGCTCCACCCATTAGCTAATGCAAATATGAGCTGCCTCAATACAACACCGGTAAAGCGCCCACGCAGAAACTACTGTGCCCAAATCTAAACGTCGCTGCCAGAAAGTAAAGGTTTTAATGCTACACCCTCTATGAACAAGTGGCCTTCTGCTGCTTGAGTATCTTGCAGGGCGCATCGCCTCTTGAACGCCCACCTTTCCAATTGTCTAATGAGTCTCAGAAATGCTAGCCACACTTGAATGGGCCCGTTGCACCTGTCTCGCATGTATGAGAACCCGTTCTCGCAGAGCAACAAAAAGGCGTTTGTCCTTCCATGCCGGGCCCCGGCCCATTGACGCATTCTCTGAGTATTTGTTCCACAGCACAAAACCCCATGCCGTTGATGTGGTAGAATCCGTTTATTATACCTGCAGCTCAGGGAGGGACAGAAGCTCCATCCAGGCCTGCTCTAAATCCGGGGACATCCTCTCTGGCGGCGTGGCTAGTGGTGGACCTGTGGAGAGGGCGGCTGGCGGCAGACCCAGCTGCTCGGGGGACATCATGGGTGCTGAAACGGCAGCGGTGTCCAGGCAAACTGAGGCGGTCTGTCAGGCAAACACAGGAACGGGACAGTTCTCATACAACTGAACGTCTCGCTGAAGGCTGTGATGTACAATTCAATGTTATTACCTCAGTTTCTTCCACAGGAAATGTATCCGCCAGCAGCTGCAGACATTCATCAAACGACATGGCATCATCGGTTTCCCCTGGGAAGTTGACGTTCTGCGGGACAGGAGCAAGTGCATGTCAAACCTCGGCACCTTTTGCGTCTTTTTCGAAAAACGGCGCCTACATCCACACTTCTAGGACTGGCGTCTCTGTAGAGTAGCTTCTGTAGCAGTAAACACCGATGCAAAGCTACAAACCCACCACGCAGGATGAGGGGTTACCTAGCTACCACACAGCCTATCAAAGGAAGTGGGATCGGTCCCCCTAACGACATGAGTAACGACGGCCACGCGCTGTACCTGTGTGTCCTCCAGAGGCGCGCCGGCCGGCGGGCGGGGGATGTACTCTCCCGTTTCCTCGTCGAGCTGCAGCTGTGCCAGCAGGGCCTTCTCGCGCTCCCGGACCAGATGCTGCCTCTTCTCTTCTTCCAGCTCCCGCTGCCTCCGCAGCTCGTGCTCCTTCTGACGGTGGTTGTAGTCGAACACCTCGCGCCTGGCGCCGAGATCGATGTCCTGCTTCCACAGGATGTCGATCAGCTCCATGTCCTGGGGAAGAGAGCCGGGAGTCAGCTCAGGGGGTCGAGAGCCGCGCCGCGCCGCGCCGCCCCTGCGGCGAGAGAGGGACGGGCGGCGTTGGAGCGAGGAAGAAAAGGCACGCCGTGGAGCGTGGCGGCTGCACCCGCCACACCCTGTCCCTCCGTATCTGTTCGCTGACAACAACACTGGCACTAAAGTCGAGGGGGGGGAGAAGCCGCATGAATAATAGATGGGCCTTCTCTGTTTTCCCTGCCACCGCACGCCAGCAGAAGTCACGGATCCTCACTTGATACTCTTTCCGAGGGAAGCGATCATTACCCATCTGATTACAGTGGGGTGTGAATTCACTTGTATCATTCAAACTCACAAAGGGACCACAATCTCTGCCAAGTTTCTGCCTAAGTGACTATTTCTCTGCCAGGTTAGGTTAAATCCTAAACATCCATGTTATGTACAGCAGGGAGTTAAAGGTACGTAGATAGTTGTTTTTGTTTTGAAATGACAGCACAGTAATCCACCTTTTAGGGAGGTACAAACAGATACAATATGGGATGTAAGGCTGTAGATTTGCTACTGGGACCAAACCTTGTTTTACTTCCTGTGATATTATTGTGAAGTAAACAACTACAACCTGTAAAAACTTGTAAAACTGGCCTTCTATCCTACATTTAGTGTATATATATACTAAATACACATGTAAGTCAGTAAGGGCCTTCCTGTAGATTTCCTCCATGCTTTTGCCTTTTTAAACCAGAATGTTAGGATGAGCTGTACCGCTCTCTTCCTTTTACACAGAAAATGTTGACAGAAGGACACAATTTCTCAACGTCCAGGAATGTTGCATAAACTCAAGCCGCTGGTTTTAGCAGAACAAGTCTGAGCATGTGACTTATGTGTTTGTTCCTCAAATGTGTGTATAAACAGAAGCGAGGGGATCGGCACTCTGGTGCTTGCAGTCAGTCATATGTCCAGAGCAGACACGACGAGGGGGAAGCCAAGCAGGAACTGAGCGAAATGAAGCACAAAGCGGTATAATACACAACAAAGAGGATGTGGAACTGAGGAGAAACACGGCGCGATAACGTTTCCTTTTTTTGATCATCTTATACTAGAAAAGGGAACGTGTGTGTGTGTGTGGTACATCTTTGTACACTCGCCAATAACAGCAAACTAGGACCCAAATATATTCCAAACCATTGTTGACGCCGGTTTTTCTGACCACAGTTCTAGCACACAAAACAATAAGGACTCACCAACCCTCCTTGACTCAACGTTGCATCAGAGGCCGCTGACGGATTACGCGTCAGTGAGGCTGCCTACTATAGCGCAGGGAGGCCAGAGAGCACAACCGGGCATTACGGCGCCCTGAAGGAATGAAGCGGTAGCCTAAAATGTCTTAAGCGGGACCTTTTGTCACCCGTGTTTTTCCAAACTACCAAACCGCATTCGTGCCTATCAGTCACGCCTTAAAAGCTCCTCTAACAGGTTCTACAAGTTCCTTGTAGAACAATCAAATGCGTGTCAGTTGTGTGGCAAAGTTTAAATAAGCGTTTTCACAAATAAACTGCGCTTTTATAATGGAAGTTTTTGAATGCGTAGATAGATTGTGTAAATGTGAAGGAGGCCCGGGGGGGTACAATGAGGTCTGTTTAATATTGGCAACTTGGCTTCCACTGTCACAAGACCGGGAATTGGCACCAGAACAAGGAAACTGGCACTTAAAAATTCCCGTTGACACACAATACACAGCTAACACCAGACAATCAACACCCCTCCAGCTTACAATAACGACTAAATATAGATGTCACACACCTGAAATACGTTTGAAAACACCTATAATAAACAACGCAAATAGACAATTCTCTAAAATCAAGCAGAGCAAACAGCTATTTGTCCCTGTGGCTATCCGACCGGGTGACGGAAATACAAGGCTCTCTTCATTTTAAACAAGGGGCCTCAAAGGGGACCTGACTTCCAGGGTTTTATTACAGCTTCTTACACCACAACTCGGTGGACGTCCACCCTTGACCCGGGATGATGAAACACGCACGAGGGGGCATCATCAGTCAACCGTGGGCTCCCACCGCCCCTGACCGAAGCCAGACTCCCACCATGTATCACATGAGGAATAATCCCCCCCCACACCCCCAACATCTCATTCAGCGTGTGTGTATGACCACAAAGAAGCAGCCTACAGTCTTGGTGGACTCCAAACATGGAAAAACCAACAAGCAAACAGGAGAGGCCGGCGCGTGGCCTTCACCGGGTGAATCATTCACAGCGGGTCGGACCGGGGGAGAGCTGTCACATGCTCGCGTGAGGAGCGAAAGGGGGCTGGGCACTTACGAGAAATGCGCTCACCAGATCCATATGTGCGCAGACATTTAAAAAGGTCTAAAGTCGCACAGGCGACTTCTCCCCCCAGCTGGTTATTTCTACGTGATAACATCTTAACTACGCCATAAGCAGGTTGTCACTGCGCATGGTTTCGTTTGCTATAGCGGACATTACGCAAAAGTTCACCTAAACTACTCAGCCGCACGAAAGCGAGTCAATAACCAGCAAATAGTTTGAATAGGTTTTCTATTTACCTGATGACCGGAGTGCATCACCTCCATTTCTATCATCACGGAGACCTGGCCGTCAAGAATCCGCCTTGTTGTCGGTAGACGCGCGCGCGCGTGTGTGTGTGTGTGTGTGTTATTCCGTCAGGCGGCAGATTAAAATGGCGAGAGGTCCGAAGCCGATAGAGTTCGTCGTCGCAGCTGAACGGGGAGAAAACATTTGCTTCCTTTAAATGTAATGAACATTACGGAAACGGTGGCCCTGCCCACCGAGCAGCGGAGCCGGGATCGTCCCCCTCGCGCCGGCCTATGAGGCGGTAACAGTGGGGGGGCGCGCGCATGCGTGTTCAGCCCGCCGGGTCGCGCTGAAAGAGGCCCAAACACGCTGGTTATAAAATAAATAAATAAATAATGAAAAATGAAAACACCAGACAAAACATGTTTGTTACACCGTTGTAATTCATAACGCATCTTGAAGACGAGCTTCGACGTGATTGGAAATGAATTAGAAGGCAACAAACCAGCACTGGCGATTTGGAAACGAAACAAAGCCACTAAAGGTTAAGCGTAGTGTGCTATTATTTATTATTATTCACCATAAAAAGACAGCTTATATGAGGGACTTATTATGAAACCAAAAACAAGGTAATCGTTTTCCATTCTGCAACGAGAAGCGTTTGGATTGGTGCATAACACCCCCTGCTGGTTAGGGCTCCCAGTGTGGAGCTGGAGGCCCTGGGGCCCCAATGTCCCCGTGGAATGAAATGTGGCCTTTGGTGAGGAATGTAGGAAGCATTAGATGGTTTATTTTATAAAGAAATAGCCTACTCAACTACAAGATGTACTGTACAGTCCTGCAATCAAGGATTGATCTATAACAATGTTCAAAGTCACTAACTATTGCTGTTAAAAACGTTCAGTGGAATAAAACCTACAATACTCTTTTTTTAAATGTAGAGTATAAGTAGCCCATAGCCTAAAATGAAAGTAAGGACTTTAAGTGAAGTAGGTATATGTTATTGTTAAGATGTTGATAATGAAAATGCTATTTTCATCTCCTAGCATTTAGACGTTTTATTGGGTAACATTTATTTAGACATGATGCAGTGGTGTATCAAGACGCTGAGTACGATAAGTAACATTTTTAGGTTCACGTTTCTGTTTTGTTACTTCTACTTCCAATAGTAACAAAACAGAATAGAACAATAGTCCTTACCCAACAATACAAATCAGCTACATTGTAGTTTGCACATTAAGATTGACATGCAAATGTTGTGATAAAGTTATAAAACGCATTGCTTTATGAATTAAACTACAATATATACAGTAATACACTTAGCTCCACCTCTGACCAAAAGCGGCTCAGACATTAATGCATATTGCAAAGTCATTTTATACTATAATATATATCTGAATCGTATGGTTCTGGAGCATAATTGTGTACTTGTGTGCTTATAACGTTATGCAGGACTCTCACTCATAGCACCATTCAACTGGTATTGGTATTTCCATCTAACTCCTATCTTAATAGTTTACGGGACAATACGGGACAATTGGGTGTATCAGATCTAAACGGCAGGAATACAATCGGCCTTAACAGCTGTTATCGTACTTTCAATGATTAGGTTATCTAACAAGGTGGTTAAAGGCCACAAAAGTTAATCAAATTTGAACATTTATACACGTCAGCGTAACAGAAGTCGGATTGAGAAGTAATCGAGTGCCTTTAGAAATGTGTCCAGCTAATAAAAGACTGCAGCGCCTGTGTGAAGAACCTCACACTGACGTGCAGCTCGCTGTTCCCCCCGCGTGAGATTGCACACAAAAAAAGGCTCTTTTGCCTCTTTCCTCCCTCCCACTCTCCCTCCCCCCCTCTCCTCCTCCTCCTCCTCCCACCCGGGCCCCCCCCCCCTCTCTCATGCGCGTTCATGAACACGCGTTCACGTTTGGCAGCTCCACGTCGACATTCTTCCAGCTGCATATAGTGAACTGCACGGGGCCGGGGGGAGGAAAAGGTGAAAAAAGCGACGGTGGCCACTTTGCGAGCAGAACCCTGCAAATCCGCAGACAGACGCCGTGCGCCGTGGATCCAGACACGATGCGCACTTTCCTCGCATCGCTTTTCTGCTTTTACGTGTTTTATCACCAAGACTTCTTGCCCCTCGCGTTGGATTGCAGCTGGTCCCCTTGCGTTCACCTACAGCCCCGTTAGGTAAAGTATGGCTTGAAGAAGTTACTTCATCATCATTTCCTTACGTGGATTATTCTCAACATCGATCGCGTGGCACTGTTGGTTTTGTTGCATTATGTTGCACTTCTGAAGTTGCTGTCACTTGACGGCCAGAAGTAGCTTCAAACTAAGCAGAATGTCTTAATAGTCCTGGAGCTGTGCTGGCCTTCTGCACTTTCCCCATTGCTGTCACATCCAGCCTGTGTGAAGTGGGCAGAGAGTTGGGCAGAGAGTTGTCGAAGCGCAACAGGTAGACTCAATGACACGATGGCACATGAGGGACACGCTGGGGTTTAGGGTATTTCCACATGTGGGAGCCTCTAACATGTCAGCTAGTTTAGGGAATGCTTCGGATTACAACCAAGCAGATGTTCCAGGGTAAAGGTGTAAGTAAATATATTTTAGGATAGTTTAAAGCTGGATGTCTAACAGGATTAACTAATGATATATATATATATATATATATATATATATGATATATATGTCATATATGTCCTAATTATATTTAGCCATTTGGTTATCTTCTGTACTGACCATGGGTGAAAATGCCACCTTATGGCCTGTTTTACCTGTGTGAAAGAAGGGAGGACCGAGCCTTTTTTAAAGGCCCGGTCCTGAGAGTCTTACCCACTACTAAAATAACAGTTATTTTCTCTCTCTTAGCTTGATTCGTACAAGTGAATCCATTGGAAAACATACATAATCAAAGTGGACGTCCTGTTGACGTTGTTTTTTGTGTGCCTTTGAACAGGTTAAAGGAGCACCAAGTTGGATAAGGAGCTGCACAAGGACAATCCTATGAGGTGGCACTTTGGCTTTCCAAATAAAGTTCTGTGAAACACTCCGACTCTTAATTGCTTGCAGTCAGTGCATTACAGAACTTTGTTTTGGGAGTTAATACTTTATCCTGTGCAAACTAAACCTTCAAACATTTGAACACTTGCATTTAAGGCATTTTGCAATATTACTGTTATAACCAATAAAGTTTTCTCCATTACTTCTCACAGTCTCTGTCTTTTTGGAAATTTTCAACTCAAGTTAACTTGTCTTCTTAAGTAGTAATAGTGTAATATTTGCACTTTATCACAGTTCGAAAAGATTTCTTTAAGAGTGCTACCATGTGCCATATGGAAACAGTAGTCAGGTGAGTAAGTGGAGGTGAGGCAGGGAGGTGAATAGTGAAGTCATATGGTTTCAGGTTACTCTCAGTGTTTAAAACCACGTCACAAATTACACACAAGGGCGTTCCACACTATGCTGAATTGGCTGAAGAGCCAATGAAAAAATGGTATTTCACATTAAATGAAATTATAAATGACTACAAAACTGTATTTATTATCTAGCTATGTATTATGTTAACATATCTATTGAGTGGAAGTTTTATTACATATATTTTTGCCTGATTTTATACTCATTATAATCTGTGTATTAAGGCATTATTTGTAACCTTGAGGTCACTTTTACATACTGTAGTTTTATTAACCATCCAAATAATTTTGTACACAACTTAATGTCCTCTTGAATAATAAAGAAGTATTACTAGAAGGGCCCAGAATTCATGCTGTCTGTATTAACTAAGTGATTGTAAATACCAGTCTCAGCAGTCACTGGCGTGTATGCAACCAGTCGTATTTTGCAAGGCATGCTGGGATATTCTTAAAATGGTGCATTCAGGTACAGAATGAAGATAATGAATTTATGTAAAGTATCAGCTTTCAAAGCGAAAAAAACAGCATATTATCAACATGGGGAAGTTATGAGGGCATTTTCGGCGTTAACATAACTCAAACAGTTAGATAGTCAAAATAAATTGATACATCTTTTCAATACCCCGATTGATTATTTGACTAATTATTTCATCTTAATACTTAGCTAATGATTAACCATTGAACATAGCCCAAAGGTTAAAAAATATGTATTGCATGGTAACGTTACGATTTAACGTTTCGTAGGCTTCGACTGCCAACCGTGAAAAGCGAGATACCCATTTTCCAGTTGCCAGGTACCAATCACTGCTCGGGTCGTTCGAGTGTACTGATTATGATATATCCGACGGACCATGAACGCAGCAGAACTTTCCCTGCGCTGACCTCTGACAGGCGCGCACAGATCCGCTCCCCTCCCGTCACAAACACGGAAGCAGCATGGCGTCCAACAGCAGCGGCTCCGGCAGCCAGGGGAGAGCACCGCAAAGACTGAGAATAATTGCCGGGCACTTACAGCGACCGGTGGACGTCGACGCGACCGTCTCAGCCGCGGAGTGTAAAGCCCAGGGCGGCGAGGCGGATGTCGCCAGCGACGGGAAGAGTGTGCCGAAGAGGAGGTACAAGGCTGTGATGGAGCGGTGGACTAGGGGTCCGTCATCCGTAGCTTTAGCTAGTCATGTAGTTAAACACCAGCGGGTCGATATGTAAACAAGAAGCAACCTTGTGACATGCTCTGGCGAACTCGTCTTTCTGTCTTTTATGAGCATTTATAACGAAGTGTGTGGGGCGGGGGGCTGTTTTTAATTAGCCTGTAAGCTAACGTTAACGTAACTTGGGTGCGGCTACGTTCCTGAGTTTAACGTCGATGTGGTCAACTTTTTCAACTTCGAAATTGTCACAAGGAAGTCTTTTCCGTGTCAGGGCGATTGTTTACGCCTAGAAAACATTGTCGACATTGGGAACAACAACCTCTACCCGAGACGGTTTGTTACGGTAACCGTTACGTACAGTTTGATCCAACCGCTTTGCCATTCATTGACTCGAACGTTACACTTAAGTTAAGTTAGTTTCAACCCAATTGGTTTTTCCATTTAAACGTGTTAGAAATGTAATCATTAATATACGGTTTTAGGTTCGTCTTAATACAATATCATTGTAAAGTAAACAACTTAAGTTAAATCCCCCTGAATAACAGAGGAAAGACACAGTGGAACTTCTTTCCCGTCTTCTCTGTCTCTTTGTGATTGGTCAGAAGAAGTGGTGGCCTGACTTTCGACCTATAGGCAGCGCTGCTCCTCTTTGAGGAACGCCCCCAATCTGTGCTGACCTCTAGAGGCAGTCCGAGACAACAGCTGTAGTTTGAGGGTGAAAAGAAGCACAAGTATCAGCGTTTGGCCTTGTACAATTCATTATGTTCTGGTCAGTATGACATTGCGATAGACTGTTATGTCTCCCAGTCTTTTATCCCAATTGTTATGCTGAGATCGGAGTCTTGGACTTTTAGTGTCTAAAAAATGAAAGATAAAATAGTTCAACAGTTGGCGGGTTGGTCTGCCAGTAACTACGTGGTGCATCAGTAAAGTATTGTTTTTTTGTTTGTTTTTTCTTAAACAAGGGCAGCTCAGCAAGCCTACTGTGCTTTTTGTTTGATTAAACATAACCACATATATGATAGTTGAATAACAAATAGTCACTTTTTGTTTGGAGAAGTGCCCAAAAACCTTTTGGGCCCAATTTTTTACGGGGTTGACATTTTCTCTGCTCCTTTCTGGTTTGGTTAGTTTGGTGGTTTTGGCAAGAAATCAGGATTTGCGGGTTCTGCGGGGTCCCAGCTCCAGCCCCTCAATCAACCCCGCCTTCGGGAATGTTAAAAACCAGTCAAGTTTTTGTTAAAACAGTTTAATAAAGGGTTTAATTTGTTTTGTTCGTTGTAGTTCAGGGCTGTAGATTGTGCTGCATTCCCAGTATATGTGCAGTTACACCACACATATCATAACCTCATATCAGCTCACATTTTAAGACTGCATAGTTTGCATTATCTGTTGGGGTGGTCCTAAGAAGAATCTTTCTAGAAACATAATTCCATATGCAATGTTACCATACAGTATGCAAAATTGGTTGTTTTTGGTCCTTTAAAAAAAAAATGTCAACAGTCAAAATTTAGATTATTGTAGTTTCAATAGAAAATAGTGATTTTTTTTCGGTGACTCATTTCCCTCTCATTCCCTTCACTGGGTCTAGTTATGACTTGTCAAGGCATAGTTATTTATATAGCCAGCATACTATATCCTTCTACCATTGATTCAAATAGGGAGAGAAACTTTAGATGCACACAGGCAGAGATTAACTCAGTTTATCAAACAAAATTCATTGACTATTTAAAGCACCTTGCTTGTGTTCTTAAGTGTTCAGTAATTTGCCCAAACTTGCCACATTTATTAATACATTTTTATTTAGTATGTTCACCAGCTTTGACACAATATCAATGAATGGTGGAGGAGTCATTAAAGTATGAGTACTGTGTTCCGTGGGTTGTGGTTGCTGTGTGTCTGCACAGTGTAAGGAGAGCACACAAGTTCTGCTCAGCATCGGGGCTCTTGATTATAATGGGAAACCCTTAACAGTATAGAGAGCATCAATTTCGTAAAAAAAAAAGTATGGCTGTACTCAAATATGGCCGGTCATTCCACAACAAAGAAAAGAACGTATGGTTGGAGCGTACCTGCTATTGAAGTTGACATGCTAGATATTTAGCACAAGCTTTATACGTCAACGCACACAATTGGACCCAATCATAAAAACTAAACAGTATCGAGATTGGCTAGATAAAAGCGGGCCTACCAGGGGCCTTTTGTTGTGAAATATTTGAACGCGTTTAATGGGAAATGGCTGAGGGCAGAGGCAGGGTGTCTGCTACCCTCCTCCGTTGATGGATATGTTATTTGAATGTGTTGTGTCTGCGTGATAATGTTTGCCAGCATGTGTGCAGAGCATTATGAATCACTGAATAGAATATGAAGACTTTTATATTTTCCCTCCGGGAACTGCTATATGTATGGTTGCTCCAATTTGATGTATTGTATCAGCGAGCACGCTCCCCATTCCTCTTTGTCTTAGTGACAACATTGTACATTTAAACTTTTAACTTTCTCTACTGGTATTTCATGTCATGTCCCGCTTTCAGTATAACGTGTACAACTTGTACGCTTAACCTCTGCCAATGTTTGTTTCCCACAGGCAGGAGATCATGAAATGGAACGGCTGGGGATACAGCGACACAAAATTCCTCTTCAATAAGAAAGGCCAAGCTGAATTCACTGGCAAAAGGTAATGTGTAATAGCACATCAACACTCTTAGATAATGCTTATGCTTTAGTAAAACAAATAATTAAACAAAGTTCAGTGCTATGTCTCAATCACATCCTCTAATCTTTCATAAATTGAGATAACTTGAGTGATGGTGCTGCGTTCATCCTTTCCGCTGCCGCTGATCAGTCGTAGCCTTTCCTTCCACTCACAGCAACGTGGTGCTATTGCCACCTAGTGGTTGGCACTTGAACTGTCTATTTTCATCTGAAAACGTCACTGTGATTGTCAGCTCTACCCAAAAGCTGTTGCTCATTAACAGAAACCTCCCTCCAAAACTGAAGCATATCCTTTCAGTAGTTGTTGATGTGTCTGTTAGAGATACCCTCTTTGGTTTCACTATTTGAGGTGGCGGGGGGCATTTGTCTTCAAACTTACTCAACGTGACTTCAGTTTACAGCAGCACCGTTATTCTCGTCTTCCCCGACGTTACCATGGGTGTAGACGAGCCTTGTGGTTGTAATCATGACATGTGACTTGGCTTGGACAGTGAGATTGTAAACGAACAGAGCTGGCGCATGAGCATGCATTTTAGATTAATTAGCCAAACAGGATTTTGCACTGCGAATGGTTCCCGCTTGTGTGAGCCGCTGCAACGAACGGCCCTGCGTCCTCGCGACTGAAAAGCTACCTGGGTGCCCGTATTCAAAGACTGTATTTTCCTCCTGCGCACGCACTGGGACACAGGCCTTTACATTATCCAGCGTGTTTTATGGACACGGTGTGTTTCATTTCTTGGACAAAGGCGCACCACAGTCCCCCGATGGGCTGGCCCGGGCTGCGCCAGCAGCTCCATTATGCAGAGCATGGCGAGGATGATCATACACAGTCATTGGCACTGTCATTGCTGCTCTGCTTCCCTAATAACCTCATTGGACTCAAACCTCAAGATATTCATATTAGACACAGGCCTGCTTTTCCAAAATGAATAAGCCCAGTCGAGCATTTAGATGCTTGAAATTGAGAGCGTCGACATCCGGGGCTGGTAATCACTATTACAGTTGTACCTCTTCTTTTCAATTTATTTTTATTGTTTTCTCACACAATCTGTCTTTTTTTATTTTTTACACATCCCAGGTATAAATTAAGTGGCATGATCATCCCTGCTCTGAAAGAGTGGATGGAAGGCACGTTTGGTACCAATATGCAGCATAAATCTCTAGCAACGGTGGGTGTAATTCATATTGATTTGTTGGGACCCCGACAAATGGCAAAAAAGAGCACAGTTAGGCAAATCCTAATGGCCTGTTTTGTTTCAGCCCGCTCTGACTAGGACTGCCGTACAGCCTCCCACTCTTAACGAGGCCTTCGTGGAGGAACTGAAATCCACAGGCGTTCCCTTCTCTCACGATGCAGAAGACCGGGTGTTCCGTGCCCACGGTGAGGCATGCTGGGGGGAGACTGTGGAAATATCCCTGTTTTTGATTTAGCGCCACTGTTTTCATTAGTAATAATCAAATTCCTATTTCTGAGGCCATATGTATTCCCATTTCATTCCTGTATTTTCTTTCAGGCCATTGCTTACACGAGATCTTTGCTCTGCGAGAGGGCAAAGTTGGTCGTGTTCCAGATCTGGTGGTGTGGCCAAGTGAGTTTCAGAAGCTCTGTCATCTCCCGTGTTTCTATTAGTCTGTTTCTCTCCACCCACGTAGCATCTCTGCCGCCCCGCTGGCTTAGCTGATTTAAAGGGTTAATCTCTGCAGAGGCAGGGATATTAATATGTATGAGTGGAAGCTTAATAAGAACCGTCAGGGGGAGGACGGTTGACACCCAATACTCCTCGGTCTGGCCCTCCGCAGCACACCCATGAATTATGATTCAGAGATTGGTTTTCTGTTGTTATGGCTGGCACTATTTTATCATGCAAATGAGTTTTGACTGATGGCTGAAACTTGATTAGCACCCTCTGAAATGGGCAGCAAATCACCAAGAAACTGTAGGCATAGTTTCCCCCTCACCAGCAGCAAATTTAAATTTGGCCAACCCCCACAAATGTGCTCTCGTTTGCTATGTACCGAGGGGATGCTTTGACCAGTGATTTGCATTCCTCAGTCGTCCCTCCGAATGAAGCCATGTAGTTTGAGTGGAGGTTTAGTTAGTTGAACTGTAATCCGTAGGAAGAAGCTGTGTGTTAAATTGGATGGCAACATGCGGGCATTTCTCACTGCCTCTGAAAGCACTTGGGGCCAGTCGAGCACATCCGCGTAGGTGGGTATCGCTGCTCTTCCCACTCACTCGCCACTCCAGTGTGAATGGATGTGAGCTACGCGATTGGCCGAAGCATGTTTATATTGATCCAGCACATCCCACCCCAGAGAGTGCAGCTTCATGCAGGTTGACTCCGCCCGAGGAAAGCCACAGGCAAGTCCGGACTATCAGGCAAATCAAAACGTCCCCCGGCTCCAATGGCTCAGGCTGCATACATTTATTTACTGTCTCCTGTACACCGTGTTATGTGCCATTTTTTAAATTTCCTTTACAATGTGTCTTCGCAGGTTATTAAACACTTAATTTATGAATGCAATAGCGAACGGTAAATGAAAACATGTTCTTTATAAAGGCCACTGATTTCTAAACTCATATTGTTTTTTCTTTGCAGATTGCCACAATGATGTAGTGAAAATTGTGGAGCTGGCCTGCAAACATAATGTTTGTTTGATACCGTATGGAGGTGAGTCCTTAACTTAATTACTCTAATCAGCATAATTGGATGTCACATTCTGAATGTACAGGCCAATTGATGTGTATTTATATTTAATATGTTATTTACTCCCATCCCATGGTGATGACATTAGATTTATTTTATTGTTAAAGAAGCCGCCAGGCTTGTACTGGAGCAACAGAAAGAAAAATATTAACAGTTAGCTTGGGCCACCGATCTCAAGCGTATGACGTAAATTTACAGTTCCCGTCCGGTCTGCGGACCTCGATTGTATGAAATACGATGTCTCCTGTTAGTGAACTATTTCCTGATGACAACATGGCTGAAATGAATCTTATATAGTATAGCAGCATATTGTCAACACCTTCATGAGAATGATGCTATAAAAGTCAGCCCGACTATTACGCCGTTAAATCTTAAAGCCTCCAGTCAATTTACACGAATACAGTACACATGAAGGGTTATTTGCACTGTGAAAAATCCGCTTCATTTTCTTTGTTTTTTACTGTATTTTGCATAGCAGTCACTTAAAATAATAACACTTAAAAATGCGAATTTGTGAGGATAATCGTTCTCAAAAAACATGCAAGTATTATACATGTTTATTTGCCACAGAGCTTTTTTTTCTGTAGTAATCCAAAGGAAAATTCTCATTCACTTTTTGTGAAGGAAACCAGAGCCATGCTAACCTCTCTGCTGCTCTCCATATAATCCCTGAATTTACTACTCTTACCTAGACAATCGATTTTTGATACCTTTCTTTGAGAACGATAAACACTTTAATTTTCATAAACCTTATATAATAATAATAACAGTGTTTTCTGTGGTAACGGCTCCTCTGTGTTTTCTCTCTCAGGAGGGACAAGTGTCTCGAGTGCCCTAGAGTGCCCCCAAGAGGAAACTCGCTCCATTGTTTCTGTGGATACCTCCCAGATGGTACGTCAACGCCTGTGTTCAAGAGTCCATTTGCCCTAATGACAAGATAAAAAGCTTCTTTTTTTTGTGGTAAAATTTAAGACAAAATATCTGATTAATATATATTGAACTCCTATTCAGATACATTAGTTATTCAAAAATCAATCAACTTTAATTTTAACAAGTGCACTAATGGTCTCAACCTCAACATCCACCAACTCAAACTACAATCTATTGCATTGCGGGAAATAGTATTTATCAACACCACAATTAAAAAAACAGAGCAATTGTATTGTCAATGTTGGCATTTTTCTGTCTCCTATAATATACCCCATTTTTCCAGAGGGAATGTTCTATAAATTCAGAATAATGTTACAAATTATAAATCATTTAGTCCATTTCACTAATGAAAATAAGCCATTTTCAGATTGAGCTTAGTTGTGGGTGGAGCACAAGATGAAAAATGTGTTACTTTGGGCACCACCCATTTAGTCAAATGCAATCTCAAAAATCTGCCCATTAACGTGTTTCATTGGATGTCATATGATACAGGGTTTCACACACATGGACTAATTTGTGGCGGTGCGCCACACATTGCGTTTGGTGTATTTAAAAATGTTTTTAACGCTATTTGAATCATGCAGCGTATTCGTTCAGCTGCGTTTCCTTTCCCTGCTCTCCCTCCGTCTGTCACTCACGCGTCACACACACACACACACAGCCCCTCCCCTCCGTGCACACCGCGCCTGTCTTGCCCTGACAGAAGTTGCAGACTTTGCTCATGTAGGCTGTAACAACAAGTAGTATAGGGTGTGAAATGTGCCCTACAGCTATGGGAGTTGTATGTAGTGTGAATTGTGTATCGTTCTATCTAGCGATATGTGTTGTAGTCAGCCCCCACACGTTGACGTTGGATCTGTGGGAAACACTGTGATATAAAATGATGTTGTGACCAGCGGCGCTCAGTCCTTTTGATCAAGGTGATATACAGTCACTGTGTTTTCCACAAACAACAGTGACCAGTGTTCTGTGTCAGGGGTCAGAGGTGAGGTGGCTCCAATGGAAGCACATGAAAGGGGCAGTGTGGTTGAACCATAAAGTTTATTACCTCTGGAGAATAATTGATGGCATGTGTGTAATGACCTTCTGTAGGTAAGGGTGGGCCCCATGCCCGGCGGCCCAAATAAGAGGCATATATTTGGAATCAGATGTTAAATTGAGGTTAACCTTGAGGAAAGTGTCTCTGTACCGCTGCCCCGACGCACTCATTTATCCTCGGACATGTGACCGTCAGGCGAGAAGGACATGCTGGTGCAGAATTTCAAAAAGTGATGTAGGCACACTGTCAAGGCACCGTCCCCATGGACTGCTGCAGAAGATGGGGTTTATTTCTGAGCGTCTGATCTTTCAAGTCAACAAACGAGATGCATGGTTCTTAGGACAGATGGTGATGACGTTAAATTGTGTGTTTTTTGTCTTCAACAAACGAAACAAACAACATTTAGGGGTATTTCTGTGGCACTGTATGGTAAAGAGCATGTATACCGAATGCTTCACAACCTCCCCAGTCATGCTCTGGGTTTTTGTTTATTTTCCCCCTCACAGAACCGCATCCTGTGGATCGACGAGAAAAATTTAACTGCCCATATGGAAGCTGGCATTGTCGGTCAGGATTTAGAGCGATTGGTGAGTACAGCTCGTCCATCCACATTCACCCACTGAGACCTTCAAAATGCCGCACACGGTTGGGCCAACAAGCAAACTGTGTGACCATCCACGTGCTGGTGGCCCATGCTCAGTCACCTTGGTGCTCCTTGCTCAGTAGCTCGAACAGCGTTTAGGAGGGAGTTTGAGACGGGAGCAGAGCGCTGAAGGGGAGAGATTAGAGAGCGAGGCAGCGGTCATGAGCAGATGGCACCATCAAGCTAATTCAGAAAAATGGAGAAGGAGCGGGCATTTGATGTAGGGGAACGCGTGAGCTGCATTTAAAGCAGACTCCACCTCTGCGTTTAGACTGGGCCAATTTGATGGAGCAGATGGGTCCGCACTATAAACTTAAACGTCTTCCTGGGGAGTGCTGTGATTAAACACGGCCTCGCTTAAGTCCCGTCTTTTGCTTCCAGCGAGGGTTGTTGTTGTACTTTAAGGTCCTTAGAATTATTACTATTAAATGTTCCACCTAAAGATGCAATCTGTTAGGAGTTGGGCAGCCTTGTGGTGCTGATGACCCACAGATTTTCGTCAAAGCCGCAGGGATAGTGCATCTGATAAAGGTTGCTCAAAGGTTTTTTTTTACTTCACCCCAGAGTACATTGCCACATTGTTATGGCTATGTGGCTAGTAACAAAGAAGTCATTTACAGTATTGTAAACTGGGCCGGGCAGTGGAAGCTGAATGTGCACCAGTGGGAAGCACGACTGTCTGAAACGTAGCTTGTGTAACTCGTGTATTTACATAAATATGCAGCTGTTACGTTTTTTCTGATTGTGATTTTTGTGGCCTATACATGTTATTATCTGATACAATAACCTCAGTTATCCAGTCAAGCAGTGAAATTTGACACTGATTTTGCTCAAGTTCTTTTGTGCTCTTCCCTCTTGCTTTATGTAAAAATGTGTAATGTCCTTTGCAGCAAAACAACAGCAAAAAAATGCAGCAGCAGATCTGTGATTATATATATATTTTCCCCTTTTGCTCGCTGGTTTGTTTCCCTCATTATGAGAACATCCGCGTGGGATCACAGCGTCACTGTTTTCCAAACGTCTCGGGGCTCATTTGTTTTGGAACTTCCTTCACAGCTGAACGAGAGCGGGTACTGTACGGGACACGAGCCGGACTCCATGGAGTTCAGCTCCCTGGGGGGCTGGGTGGCAACCAGAGCGTCGGGCATGAAGAAGAACATCTACGGAAACATTGAGGACCTGGTGAGTTTCCCCCCCCTCCCCCCTCTACCTTCCTGCACATGTCTGTTCCAAAGCATGACAGTCAGCACACAGCTGCTGCTGCTGCACAGTAATTAGTAGGGAAATAATTACACGTAGCATATTGTGTGCTTCTCCCTCACCTCTGTAATGCAGTGGTCACCGTGTCCGTTATACGCGTTCAAGCACAGCGATAATTACAATCTACATTTTTTTAAATCTTATTGCTGTAGTTTGTATATTTAGTCTGTAAAAATGTTTGTTGTGTTGCGGCGGAATAGGTCATCCACGTAAAGATGGTGACCCCCCAAGGAGTGGTTGAGAAGAGCTGTCAAGGGCCGCGCATGTCCACCGGGCCGGACATTCACCACTTCATCATGGGCTCAGAAGGTTCGCCACACTTCTCAAGTGATTTCCGTACACCCGGCCCTTCGGCCACGTGTGTGAGTTAGTGGGTTAATCGGTGGCTTGTGGGGTTTGTGTGCGTGACTTTGTGATAACTCCGTCACATCGGGACCGTTCTCATGCTCTAGGCTCCTTACACATTAACCAGCTTTTGGAGGAATAGTGATCTGGAGGTGTACTCGTCAGGAAACCAGCAATTGTGCTGCCCTCCCCATCTGCAGTGCCCTGTCCTTGTGAACGCCCACAGAGAATACTGCCATATGCCAGGTTCTCCCTAAATAATGAGGAGGTTCAAAGACTCTTGGCATGGTTATGTTCAACAGCTGTGAATGCAAACGTGATATTCACCCTACAAACCTTGGCAATCTGCTCTTGACTAGACCAGGATCACTGCAGGAATCTCCATTTATAGCCAATGCAGCAATTTCCGTACCATGAGCACAGGTTTGTATCCAACATCAAAAGCACAAGTGACTAATTTACAATGCGGGTTATTAATGTTCTACCACATGAAAGTATTATTACTAGTTGATGTAATATAACTCTTGAATTAGTAATTATTTTAAAATTGCCAGCAAAACATTTGGCTTGTGTTAATGAATTGCCCTCTTAAATAGATCTCAGGATGTGTTGTATTTATATTAATACTGTGTGATGAGTGGGCAAGCCTTTGTAATTTGTCTTATGCTCAAAATTCAAGGGGAGTTCATCTATAAGCTTTCACAGGTATAAAGACATGTCAAATTTTCAAAATAGGGTCAAATTATTTGTGTTCCAGAGGTTTAGTAAATATCATAATGTGTCGTAGATTGTTGACGAGTCAAATTAAGTTTCATTCCTAAACTCAATTTAAGTAATTTCTTTCTAACTTATGCTAAATATAATAACTAGCTAGGCTGCACTTACAATATCATGACATTTGTCAGCAAGTTGATTCAACCTCAGTACCTGAAAATAGCTGGAAGAGAATTTTCTGAATGGATCAGCATACTAGCACTGTGGGGGTGTAACTAGTCCACAGCAACAGGTTGCATGTAAAAATGACCCACTTACGAAATGAAAGCTAACAATCCAACATAAAATTCCTTTCTAGTGAAACATCTGTTGGCGAACTCGCTGCTGTGTTTCTGTGGTCCAACAGAGATGGGACAGGACCACACGTCCCTGGGAGTAGATGTACTCGTGGGAGGCCTAACGCTTTAACTAAGAGGTCACACCAGCCCTCAGTCTCATTAAAAGTATCTACCTCTTCACCCCAGCAACCGCATCTTATGGTGTGATAGTAGGCCACAACAACAAAGACCCACAGTCAGAACATCCCATGTGTCCTGCATGTCAAGTGGAACCCATCCATTCTATGGATAATTACGCCAAAGCCTCAGAGCCTCACAACTACCAGGACTCTATCTCTCTGACCTTGAAACAGCCTGAATCTTGCTTTCAACCAGTGTACGCAATGGTCGGAATAATCAATGATAATCTGTTTTCCCTCATCTGGACCCTAGAGGATGTAATTTGGTTGTGTAAAAGCCAACCAGTGCTAATTCAATATACATTAGAATATTAGTGGTCCCAGTCTTTTTTTACTTCTTTTTTTTTTATATTCAAAGCAGAGCGATTTTCCATCATATTGAATTGTCCTTCTCCCCAAATATAATCCTGTAATATGAGGTTTATTTTATAAATATGGTTACAGTTAAAAAAAAAACCTTAAGCTGCACTCCAACATTTCATTGCATTTGTCTCCAAGAGAGTGTTTTCCTGACCTTGCTGTTCTTATTAGCTCCCTCCTATTCCTCTCTCTTGCTCACCCCCAGTTACTCTCTTCCTCCCCCCCCTCTCTCTCCTCCTTGATCTGGCTCCTCCCTCGCTCTGAAGGAGGAGCCTTTTATGAGGCTGAGGCCCGTTGGAGTCACATGGGCCGTTAGGGCGCAGCGTGTGGTGTGGCATGTAGTGCCGCGTTAGAGGGGTCGTTAACCAGGCTGAGGAAGCCTCCTGGAGCCAAGTAGGATCAGGGAAGTGAGTTAAACACACTTCCAGTGCTGCTTGGAAACAGGAGTTGCGGTTTTATGGGACACAATTACAAACCTAGTTAATTATAGTTGGTTACTGAATAAAAGGACAGGAGCTAAACAAAAGGGAGCAATTTAACTTTAAAGTATATATTTCCCCTTTATAAAGCACACATTACAGATTGAGGGATGGCATTTCTCATCTAAATTTGACTGTAAACGCAGAATTTTCCTTTTAAGCACTTAAAAGCACTGGGTAAGCCAGCCACTTTTTCAAGCAATCTGACTCCTTCAGCAGCAGTTCACGGTTGACAGTTTTTCAGGTCAGGAGGTCAGCCAGAGGTTTTGGCATAACTGTATATATGTGTTGCTGCTGTTGGCCTCACTGCCCCCGATCAGGCTCTGCTTTATTTCCCTCAAGGTCTTAAGTTGATAAATCTCAGTTGCCAGGTGAAATGTGAGACGAAGGTCACCCGAAAGACCCTCGGGACGTGTACCAGAGCCCTGTAAAATGGGCTTATGTTCCGCTCAAAGGGGGTGTTAGGTCGTATCAATTGTGGGAATGGGTTTACTTCTTTTCGCTCCACTCAAAATGTCACACTGTGATTTTCCACAGGAACTCTGGGCGTGGTCACCGAGGTAACGATGAAGATCCGGCCCATGCCGGAGTATCAGAAATACGGCTCAGTGGTATTCCCTAATTTTGAGCAGGGAGTGGCCTGTCTCCGGGAGGTTGCCAGACAGGTAACATGTGTTAAATGATCTTATAACATACGGCGCAGAATGACTGCGTTCTCACCACGTCAGTGCCCAAACCTCAACAAGAGTTTTCAGGTCTTCACTTCAAAGTACCTTCTTAGACCAACTTGTGTTCTTTGTTAAACCTCCAAACTAAGTCTGTCCAACGCTTTCTGAAGCTTCTACACAGTTAAACTTTCAATCGGCTCCGATTGTGATCTACTGTTAAAACCCGACCAAACAAATCAAAACCTCACAGTGCATATCGGAATCTCTTCTTTGTCGGATGCAAGTTAAAGGGAAAATACGTTAAGTCTACACACTAAATTGGCACATGCAGGAGGAAACTAAACGATTTTACACTGAATGTTAATTATAATTAAGTTGAATTTGATATATTGTTGGATCTTTTATTTGGCACGATTATTTCCCAGAATTGTGCCCTTTGATTCAAACCGATTAACAAACCAAAATTCATTTTGCAGAGATGTGCACCCGCGTCAATACGACTCATGGATAATGAACAATTTAAATTTGGTAAGTTTTGTTTGATCATTCTCAATATAGTCTAGTCTAGACATAAAGCATTGCAGCTGTTGCCATTACATTTACTCTGCAGGCCTCACTCTCATTAAAGCCCTGTGAGGGCTTTGTAGTGACCCTTTACGGTACAAGTACTGTTTTCATTTTTGAGGAAGTAAACACTTCCTTTTGGGCCCAAATATGAACTTTGGCTCTGAACAGGTCGTGGTGTTTTTTTTAACTATTACTGAAGTCATTTTTATATAGACTTTATTTTGTGTAGTTTCTCCCATTGTATTTCTGAGAGAAGAACAATGAATGGCAATGCTACAGCATGTCATGATTTCACCTTCTGCAGCATTGAACTGTTAAATTGATTATTATTTCATTGTGCAACAGAAGAGCTGCACACACAAACAGACAAAGAATTGAAGCAAGATGAAAAATGACCCTGGCCAAAATGAAGTAGTTGTTACATTGAAGTTTTATTATGTTGTTTCTTAATGTGGAATGCATCTGGCATTGCTAGAGATCTCCGTAAAGTTCCCCAGTCTCCAGGGATCTCATTATCTTCCCTGTATTTCCACTTTTCCCAGAGTAAGCACTTCTTAGCATTAAGCAGGGAAGATGAAGCGACCAGGTTTTCCACTAATAACGGAAACTCATGGCTCTATGATGCCTTCTTGGACTTATTAGTGGATTGTCCTCACTTTTAATGATGTTGGCTGTTGACTAAGGAGGGACGATATATTCACAGCTCTTTTTCACGTCGGGATTACAAGTACAATTTAGCGCTGCCCGTCTTGATGTACAAGGTGAAAAATGAGAATGTTGTATTAGCTAGTGGAGATCCGCAAGAAAAAACCCACACAGGAGAGAGTTAAAAGTAAAACAATGCACAGAGCAGGTGTAATTTTCTATCTCTGGATGTTGAGTATTTAATTAACGAGTATGATGGCTGCGAGAGACCTAAAAGACCTGCAATCAAATTTTGGAATGAAAACAATTAGGACACTAAGTGATGAAGAGACTTGAGCATGGGGAGAAATAAATGAACTGTTAAGTCTCAGCGACATCACCCGTGACTTGCCCGCAGTGATTGATAACCATCCCATTGGCCCCAGCCTCTCATTTTCGCTTGTCCACAGGCGCTTTTGTGCGTCCGATCAGAAATAAATCAAAAAAGTGTTGGTGAGGAAGACGGATATCGCCGCGTCAACCCCACTTCCCTTTGGAAACCCTCTGATTTATAGTCGCTGTCGCTTGCAGCCAGTGGCCAGTTGTAAACGTATTCAAATGTTACCTTTTCTTTTTCCTCATTTTTATTTGAGACCTCAAATAAATCCGACTCGCTGGAGAATGTAAGCAGGAGAGTGTGACTAGAGTGTGAATAAACTGTGTTGGCCTACTTCTTTGTGAGTAGATGGAGCTGATCCTTATCCCATGTTTTTACAGGTCATGCCCTGAAGCCTCAAGTATCTTCAATGTTCACATCCTTTCTGGAGGGGCTGAAGAAATTTTACATCACCAAGGTTAAAAATAACCTAAAATATCCTGCAGTCAAACATCACCAGTTGCTTGTCCCCAAGTCATGAAAAATGAAGTTGCCTTTTTCAACCCCCAGTTCAAAGGGTTCGACCCCGACTGCTTGTGTGTGGCCACGCTGCTGTTTGAGGGGAACCGGGAGAAAGTCCTGCAGCACGAGAAGCAAGTTTATGACATCGCTGCAAAATTTGGGTAAGAAGCCACTCTCTTTCCGTCATTAAGACTCGCGCGATACAAAGATCGGTCACAGAAATGACAAAGCACCATTTGGTGAGACTTTAGACATGCTGCCCGAGGCCCTGATGTCCCTTTTATTTAACCAGCCATTATGTATCGGCAGTGACAGGGATGGAGAAGCACAGTTACACGCTCCAGACTCGGCTTCCACTCAGTAGTTTGTCTCTGTAGATTGATGGATCACCTGTGGATGTCCTCCTGTCAGGCCAGCTTTTATGTTAAAGTAGGTGTGGTGTGGGCGGTGATAGCGGGGCTGCGCTCCCCTCAGGACAGCGCGGGGCGAGAGGACACAGCCCGGGAGTGCTGTTGTGATTGATTACGAAGAGGATCAATGAGGACTTTGGTGAAAAGTCAGTCCCCTGTCACCCTGAGAGGGATTCTCTCCGTCCTGCTTTGGC